>NC_057798.1:489231407-489237786 GCF_018294505.1 Triticum aestivum
AGAACTGCACCTCTGCCCTCTCAAATTCTAGTAGGCCAGTCGCCCTGTATCTTTGACGTGGGCAAACACAAATTCGATGGCACTCTTTATCGATCACGCAGCCACATACTTCATCCCTGTTTTCAATTCTATCGATATATCACGTCCATGACTCCGTTTCACACACATTGCATATGTTATGTTTTTCTGATTGAGATATCATCAACACATTGCCTCTGTTTCGCACAAACCATCCCTCTCACACCCACCCACGTACGTACCTGCACCTAAAGAAGAAGTGCACGCAGGACGCACATACTCACGTCTCGTTCCCAGCCACACCCGCGCGGGTACATGGTGGAGTTCGTTTCTGTACGAAAAGGCAGCCCACGTGATAATTTGATGCGTGTACGGTTGTTTACTCAAAGGAGGGTCGGGTACCACGCCTAGAATATAAAACGATTGTCGTGAGGGAAAATGGAAAAATGGGTTTGTCTCTCGTGAGTCTCGTCACACAATCTCACACAAGGCCGCCGTGGCCTCTCTCTCTCTCTCTCTCAGCGTTGGTCAATGATCCAGCCGCATCCCGTCTGCCAGCGGAAAGGGAGGATGTGCATCGTCTCTCCGTTCGACGGCGTTGAGGCAGCTCGTCCCGATCTGCGGTACCCGCCGTTCTCTCTGACCAAGCTCCAGCGCGGTAGGGCCTTCGCCACTTGCTCGCTGCCGCAGTATGGGTAGATCCCGGCCGCCGGCGCCCCTAGTAACATCCCGACGACCCTCAGGTACAGCTTCCTCCGGCCTTGCTCCACTGCCCATCTTCCCACGTTGCTGAATGTGGATCTTCTTTAGTTGTTTGCTTAAATCGTATCTCGGCCGACGTACTTTCCATCTTGCAATCTCGTCCTCAAACCATTTTTGATAAACCACCATGTGCTATCTTTCCATTTTTACATGGAACATGCTTCTTTTTTGTCGGCGCATGTGTCTTCAACTCGTATTATTGGGCAGTAATTGTTTCCTTTCGACCTCCTTTTGCAAACAGGGCTATCCATTTTCACCTCGTTGCTATTGCGACCTTTTGGTGAACTGCACAAATCACTTTTCTGAAGAGTGTTTTGTGCAGTTCTGCCAAAATGTCACACGGGCAACGTTTTTACATTTCTGTGGGATTACGGAAAGGGAGATTGGGTTTGCTATCCTCCTCATCCAACTCCGTGCCTAATCTTCTCCAACAAGAAGTTAGTCCTAAAGAGAGATCGTAGAGGTGATCGGCTTCTATTTATGTGTGTTATGTTTCATCATCTAGTTCCACTATTATTGTAATCACACTGACTGGATATCTTTGCAAACAGGGATGGTCCGCCCGATTTTAGTGGAGCTGCACAAAATGATCGGATTGTGGTGTCCTTCATACACCTCTTTTTTGGCTACAGAGCTAGGTGAAACTAGCTGCCAAGCAATGAACACTGTGCCAAGGAAATGGAGCCATGCCTACGAACAACATCGATTAATTATATTTTGTTCTTTATTTGTACACCTTCTCACAACTTTGTCTTCAATTGTGATGTGAATATTGGCGCTGATCTGCGAACCATTGAGATGCATTAGCCATGGTAGTTTCATTTGTATTTGATGAAATGTTGTAACGAGATAATCTCGAGGCAAGACACATGAATCCTAAGTTGAAACCTTTTTTTTCCTACGGGAACCAGAGTTGAAACCTTCATAGCATCACAGTACAATTTCATCAAAATTATGAGTACATATAAACAAATCCTGAAGGATTGGTAGCAATGCCAGAAACAATTCAACTTCGTTTCGCCAACATGTTGGACATCCTTCATCCGGCTCCACCTGCCATGCAGCAATATTGAATGCACAACACAACTTCAGGGAAAGATTCACCCCGGTCGTTGCGCCGCAGTAGTAATGACTAGTGAGCAGTCAAATCATAGAGCCCCACCTTCGCCATAGTAAGTTGCTTGGACGAAGCAACCATCATTTCTCTGTTCCTTGAATCCGCTGGTACTCCCATATTATCACAGTAATAAGTTGCTCAGGCAAATCAACCATCACTATATCCGCTCACTTGTGATGACCACAGGAGCTATCCATTTAGATTGCATGTTAAAAAAATAAAGGTCGATAACTAATGCGGCAAACTTTCACAAAAAAAACTAATGCGGCACCTCGGGCCAACGTGTCCAGATCGCATTTTGCATGAGAAATTACACACCATGTTTCGTTGACATGTGGTCCCGTTCCAACATATCAGTGAGATGACGGCGAGTAGTAGGAGTATTTCCGAACCAACATGTAGGCCGGGGCGCCCCTTCGTAAACCGTGGCAAACTGGCAACCGCCCACTGACTCTTCGCCTTTCCCTCTTGATTTGGAACTGTTGTCGCACACTCTTCCTCTCCCTCCTCCATTTTCCTTCAGCCCTTCACCCTTTCTTCTGCCATTGTTCGATCATCTTCTCCATGGAGGGAACAGGACAGAAACGACCCCGTTATTCTTGCCCCGATCTGAAAGATGACGTGGTGGAGGAACTCATTGATCGGTGTGACGTCATCACCTTGGCTAGCACGGCAGGTTCGTTCAAGCCCATTCTTGACTTAACTAATAACATCATTACAAGGAACCCAAGAGTCAAGGAGCGGTTTGATCTCCCCTATCTTCTTCACCGTGACCCTGATGACTAGCCCGTACGACGGAGGCCTCGCCCTGTGCAAGTTGATGCCGCTTGATAATGATACATATGATGTTAAGATGCCATTGCTTGAGGGCAAGGCTTGGGCAGGCGCAAATGGAGATTGGGTTGTTTACATTGGGTCCAACTGCGAGTGGGAACTTGTGAATGTGTACACTCGTGACCGGGTTCCACTTCCAAAAATCTCAATAGACTGCCCAGAGATTGAGCACGCCGGTATTGTACGCACGTTCAAATACAATCATGGTGACTGTCTTCTATGGAAGATAGAAATTTCTCGAGTTCCCAACCGCTCTTGGAATTACAACAACTATGAAGTTGTTTCTATCTTAGACAAGCTTGTTGCCGTCCTTGCTGGTTTGACTCGATGGATATTGCTCAAAAATCAGTTTCTCTACATGGATGAGTATTGTGATGCAATTGAATACGAGGGCCTTGTGTTTGCTGCCACCACTCGTGGCACTGTTTTTGCATGGAGTCGTTGTTTTGGTACGTTTGTCTTCCACCGTAATTATAATTGTTTCATCCACATGCATGTGGGTAGAAAGTTTCCCTTTACTAATTAACCTTCTTCTTGTGTTTCCAAGGTCCTGCGAACATTCGTCCACCTATACTTGAAGATTTTTATAACCAAGGGGGAGATGACGATGGTGATGATCACGAGCATGAGGACGAGCAGCGCCCATATACTATTTGGCGCCTGGCAACTAATTCCGATGGATCACCTCTTCTCGTGTGTATACAGCCCGCTAATGATGTTACTGCTAAGGAAGCAGGTGTAGTCTCCCATGGTCGCACTCTCCAGACCTATTCCAACACCCGTTGCATGGTATTCGGGATGGATACTAGTGTGCTAGCACCAACTCCTTCTCCCTAGTACAGAATTGATAGTCTTGGAGAAAACTCGCTCTTCCTTGGACAAAACTATCCAATGATGGTGAAAGGCGATCCAACTGTTGTTGACACAACGTTACTACCATTTATGAGAAGTAACTGTGTCTATACCTCGGACATTTGGGTGGTTCCCTACCCTGGTACTGATATAGTAGGCTGCTTCAGCCTGGATGATCAGTCATGCGTTGGTCTCCAGATCGACAATGGATGGCCCGTCCCAGAGAATCACTTGTGGTTCAAAGCAAGCGTTTCCAATGCCGAGGAATGGTTAAGTTGAAGTTCATTTCATTGCTTGTTATTTGTTGTGTGGTGAAAACTTTAGTATTTATAATGTATCCTCGTTGTCGATGTGGGTTGATGACCTGTTGTATGTAATAAAATGATATGCCTGTGATAAACTTACAAAATTTATGAATGGCTTTCGAGTCGCTTCTGTGAGTGAGTGGTGCGACGAGGCAAAAAAATATTTTCCAAATACATAATCATACGTGCATTGCAACAGGTTATCGGATGAGGCCAATCAACAATAGTAGTACACTATTTGTACTCCCTTCGGTCCTCTTTTGTTTGCGTCTAAGGTGAAGCCAGGATACCAAGGAGTGATTGTTTCGTTTGAAATTGGACAGTTCTATCCCTGATGTGCTACCGAGAGAGGCTGGGGTTAGTTTTTCTAGGCATGCATACCATTGGTTGAGCCTGCCCCACACCGGAATTCTTGCGCTGCATGCATCTCTCTCTCTCTCTCTCTTTCAAGTCTGCATGCGTCTCACTCTTCCATGCATGCATGTGTGTCACTCTATCTGCATGCGCATGCCTTTGGGAAGGGGCGATTAGTATGGGAGAGAGAGTTGGGAGTTACTGTGGCTGCACATGCAGTCAAAGTGGAATAGATGGGAGGGGTACCAGTGGAAAGAGCGGGGTAAAGAAGCTAAGGTGCAGAGCTTTGAGGGAAAAACTGAATTTTCTTAGGCGCAAACCAAAAAGGAGCGGAGGGAGTACTAGCTTCACATGCTTCACGCGTTGTGCGGGTGTTTTTACTGTAGCCATATTGTACTCTACTACGTAACCAGCACCTCGAATCCTCGATCTAGTAGTACTACTACTATATAGTAAGTAGTAGGAGTAGTAGGGTGGCATGGGACAGAAAAAGCATTCACATCTAGGAGTACGGCACATGCCACCAGCACGACTTCCATCTGACACCATATTTCTTGGAGTCCGTGCTAGAGCAATCTCTTCAACCTCATCGTTTCTCTAACTCAGCCATCGCGCGGCGGGCGAGGTGGGGGTTTGCCGATAGTCGGTTTCCTTAACTGCGGTCCCACTTGTAAGGCCAACTGCAACGCACGACTCCAAATGGACCTCCGTTTTGCACGAACTCCAACGATAATTTTGACTAGAAAAGCAAGACCAAAGAAAACAAGAACCACAAGAATACATTTTACTACTCCTGTAAGTTGGATTAGTGCCTTCTCGATGCATTCATTGTTGATCTGCGGAGGCTCGATCTTGCGTGCTTCTTTCTTCTTCGAGTGTAAAGAAGTAGACGTTGCTTCCTCGCATCTAGTCTCATGTCTAGCCTCTATTCTAGTACTCCCTCTGGTCTGTTTTTCTCTGCGTTTAAGCAGCAACATGCATACCAAGTAGGAGTATCAACAAGTGCACTAATCTCATCTATAGCCTCTGTGCTAGCTAAAAGTGATAGAACATCTACTAAATTGCGCTCTATCAATATATGGATGTACTCTTCTTCCCAATACAAAAACTTGCATCCATTCTACTCCCTCCATTGCACAATACATGCCTTCTATTTGTCAAAATTTATATGTATCTAGACATGTTTTAGTATATAGGTACATCCATTTTTGGACAAATGGAAGTCAAGTATTTTGGAACGGAGGGAGTACACAATAAAAATTTTAAGTTAGCACAACTAGTCTAATCCGAGAGCACAACCGAAGATTTGGTCGGGTTCTTCCTCCTTTTGCCGACACGTGGGACATCCAGCATCCAGGTCGTGTCATGAAAGAAAATAGAGTGGTAGTTGAAGCCACGAGATGTGCATCTTGGGTTAAACTGTAAATAGAATCTTACTACTCTTGAGTAACTCCAAAAGCGGCCACCGAAGATCTTTCTTGTATTTTTTTTCATCACCAGCACGTCGAGATGAAAGATGTGCAGGTTCAGTGGGTCCTCTTGCGTTTTCACTGACATGTGGGGCCGCATGTGAGCAAACAGACGATGGGCTCCGCGCGTCCGCTGGCTGGCTGAGAAGAGAGATAGAGGAGGGCTGAGCACGGACTGCAGGAAATTTGTTCTACGTAACCATCACCTTGATATTCGCGTGTGGTTGTTTCTAGAATAAAAAAAGGAGGTACCTCTACTTATGTTACTCCCACTACTCCTAGCCTAAGGTTAGTAGGTGACCTTGCGCTTGGCTCTTCGCCTCTTCCGGAAGTCGATGGTTCTATAGTAGTGCTTCTGGCAATCTGACACCAAATGAACTGTTGCACGTCCACCACTTGTAAGCAAAAGTTTCTCCTCTTGCTGCGAGCCACCGCGCATGCGTTGGCGAGGGAGAAGGCGTAATCAAGCTTCTCATCATTCTGCGAGTTGACGGGACACATCAAAATTATTTACTAGTAGTATGTACTCTCTCCAAAAAAGGGCTGACCATGTCATTGCTACCATTGCGTGCTCCGTCGTTGAGTACGTGCACTATTCATGTGCCATTCACGTGCCATCGAGGAGAAAAAATATTGCGTAGGTGCCATCGAAGTGCACGACTTGAAAA
>NC_057798.1:489238110-489413591 GCF_018294505.1 Triticum aestivum
ACTAGCCACAGTGAGAGTAACTTCGGTAGTAACATCGAGTCCAACTCAACAAATTTGCTTACGTGGCATTGAGTTAATGAGGAGAGATGTTGTACTAGTAACTTAGCTAGCTACTGTAACATCACATGTCCCAATACAATATGAGTCTATAATCTAATAAATGAAGTTTTGCATGTTACCACACTTATGTTACTACCCACTATTGAGGTAGTAACATAGTCTACGGATATGTGTATGTTACTAGTGTATGTTACTCTCCATTCTGGCTAGTCTTATCTGATTATCTCCATTTTCTCGCATGACACGTGCACCTTGATGCTAGATGTCTCGCGTGTTGGGAAAAGGATGAACAAAGCTCACGTAAAAGAAAAGAGTTGAAGAGCATAGATTCCCGACGACCGAGGAGGAGCAACGAACCTCGCGGTGGAGCGTCTGCAAGGAACCTTGCGTGTTTTCCCCTGTTTTTTGCCGCCTGCCCACCTATAAACAACTAAAAAAACATGAACTTTTCGCCAACCACTAGAAACGGTACATCACGATGCTAAGTTGAAGATGTTTTATACTCCCTCTGTTCCCAAATATAAGTCTTTTTAGATATTTCAATAAGGGACTACATACGAAACAAAATGAGTGAATCTACACTCTAAAATATGTACACAAGCCAACGCACTAACTCCATCCAATCCAACTCATGCACATATGCGCACAACAAGGAGCACACAACGCACGTACACAAGACATGCATGCACACACGCTCGGCCGCAGAATGCACGTGAATAACACATGCATGCGCACACACTCGGCTGCATGGAGGCGTGCGCCATCCGCGGCGACGTCCGGTTCGTCGTGCTATGGTGAAGCTCACACGCAACGGCGCATACGCATCTCTTGCATCACCTCTTTGCCGTCGTTGCTCAACTACTAGTCAGAGACAAAGACGATCGCAGCCTCGGCCTTAGAGGCTTAGAGCTAGCACCGATGGAAAAACACGCACCCTGCACGCACACGAGCACATACGGAGTGCCCACGACGTGGTGGTGGTGCGTCCCCTGTCGCCTCTACTCCTTCTGCGCACGTTGTCTATCAAGGGGGCTGCATGCTAATGATGATGTGGGTGAGATCTTCTAGGACTCAGATGATGACAAGGAAAATTATGAGACACAAGGTGACGTACACCGTCAAGGTCCACGGTCAAGGGGGTGCTAGTAAGTGCTTAGATGTGCTTAGAGCAAGTATAATAGAGCTGAGTCAGCGGGCTATAAGGAATAAACTAGTATATTTTTGCTTAGTTGGAGGAAAGAGAAGAGGAGAGAGAAGGCAAGCGGGCTCTTCGTGAAGAGCCAGCTCTAGCACGTTCTCCTAGGCACTTTGTACATGTTGACTATACTATTAATGCTCTTTAGATGAGGTGCCAAGATGGGTTGTAGGCTTATAGCCAGCAGTTGGCTATACTATTAATGCTCTTTAGATGAGGTGCTAAGTGCATTAAATGTCTTAGTAACTCAAGTGTTCAATGCATAGGTGCTTAGTTTATTGGTGCCACATCATATTTTATGCCTATGTGGCAGGCTTAGCAGCTATACATGGTGGAGCATTGGGAGAGGCCAAGGCTGGTCATAGTGGGGAGTAACTTGTACTGTAACATATTACTATGTTACTCTAAACATCTCTATAAACCGGAAAGGAGGGAGTAGTAACATAGACTAGTGTCATATGCAGAGTATGGGAGCACATGATATTTCCCCGTCCGGACCGATCCCAAGTTGGCTTCTCACCTTCTTGGCCCAACAAAAAACCCTCCCCCCTCCCGCACACGCTTCCCGCCCGGCGCTAGCTGAGCCCGCCGCTCCACATTGATGGCAAGTCAGGGCGACGCGACCTCTCACTGCTTCCGCCATTGAAGCGGCGCGCCGACCGAGGGCATCGCCCGCTGCACGCCCGGCATTTAAACTACACAATGGTTAGTAACTTTTAGAGCAAGTACTATAATTAGATGATATAAGTAGGCTATAAGGATTTAATATAGTATTTGTGATTAGTTGAAGGAGAGAGAAGAGAAGCAGATTGTAAACGTGTAGCCGGTTGTACTCCAACATACTCTACTTTGTGAGACAAAAGGTGGGGCCATTATTAATGATATTGTATTTATACTAAAGGGACTAACAGACGCCTTAATTACTCCAGGTTTTTTTGAGACAAACCTTGGTGGGGCTATTATTGACTTTTTTGGAGCTATTATTGACTTGGACGTGGGGTTTGGGGGCCAAAGGCCTACTATTATACTCCGACCTGACATGCTCTACCCTAGCCGCCGCTGTATCATATGGTTTCGCACCGTTCCAGATCTTAGCGCTGCCACGCAATTCTTCTCCGGCCCTCCTTCTAGCGTGCACCGCGAGAAGGGACAACAGTCCTCCGAACCCCGCCTTTCGTGATCCTGTACGGGAGAGGGGCGACCAGGTTTTTGGGGAGCACACTCCTGTGACTGCTGCCAGCGACGACTTCCTCAACGACAGCCTTCTTCCCTGACCTCGGTAACCTCTTCATCAACGACATGAGTCACAACATCAACCACATCGGTTCTTCTCCCGCTGTACAGTATGTGATTCTGTCCTCCTGGTTTAGTCCTCATCATTACTTTGATGTTTGCAATTGTCGTCATGATCTATTTACTGCTGATTCGGATTAAATCTCATACTAAATTGCTCATATATTCAACAATCCAATCCAAAAACCTGATCACAGGCAATTTACTCCGAGTGGTTTTGTTGCGCTTTTGAAGCCGCCTACTTTTAAGGGGGTGCAATATAAAAGGTGGCGCACAAGAGCAGTATATTGGTTCCAGATCATGTACTGCTATGACGCCACTAAGGGTAAGCCTGAGGGCGATCTTAATCCTACACAGCAGGAAGCTTTTCAGAACATGGATACCCTCTTCAAAGCCGCCCTGCTGAGTGTTCTTGACGATTCCATTGTGGATTCGTATATGTTGTTTGACAGCGGCAAAGACATGTGGGCTGCGCTCGAAGCCACGTTTGGGCCCTTGGGCGCTGGCAACGAGTTGTACGTCATGGAGCAATTCTGTGACTACAAGATGACTGATGAGCGCTCTGTTGTTCAGCAGACTCATGAGATACAGTCACTCTCTAAGGAACTTGAGTACTTTAAGTGTGTGTTGCCGGACAAATTTGTTGTTGGGACCATCATTGCCAAGCTTCCACCTTCGTGGAACGATTTTGCTACTTCTCTAAAAAACAAGAGACATGATTTTTCTGTTTTGGATCTCATTAGCACTCTTGCTTTTGAGGAGAAGGCGAGAGCAAAAGACACAGGTGCTCGGGTCGCCGAGGGAGCTTCTAGTGCCCACATGGTACACGAGAAGAACTTCCAGCCCAACCAGCCCCAAAACAACAAGAACAAATCTCAGGGGAAAGGTAAGTTTGATGCAAAGAACAAGCCGTCACATTCTACCAACTTCAAGAAGAATTCTCATAACGGGAAGGGATACAAACCTCAATTTTGGTAGCACCGCACAAAATTTATATGGCTGCATCTACCTGCTTTCAGGTAACCTCATGGTGCTCCAGGTATTCCTACATTCGTAACTAGGTACAATGACCACCGCAAGATGAAATTAGCTTATTGTACGTTGACTTGCTGAATGCAGTGTGGAACGATCCTGTCATGTGTGGAGGAGCAAACAAGCAGTGCAGCCAAAGGTGGAAATCAACCAAGGACTTATGAAATTATATGTAATCTTCCTCAGGCAGGTCAGTATCCCCTTCATCCAGATGATCATGTTTTGTCATGCTGAGCTATTGATATGTGCTACTGTTTTGCAACACCGTTTAAGTATAGCTACTGTTTTCCTATCTTTTCAGATTCAGGACAATGAATATGATATCAGGGGAACTGCACAATATGGACCCATGTTGAGTCATCTCTATTGCCTCATGTGTTTGCTGCAAATGTGTCAGCATCAATTGCAAGATGAGGCAGCTAGCTAGCTGTGGAGTTGCCAACATGCTCAAAGTGCTCGCAACATTGAGAAGAAACAAGCATGCCCAGGAAATTAATGCGTGCGCAGGGAGGCCCTTTGCTGAGAGAAGCATCGATCGATTTTCTTTATTTCCACACCTTCTCACAGTTTTGTATATTGGTTATAGTATGGTGAATCATTGAGATGCATAGACATGCTGAACTTTTGTTCTTCTGAATGTTAGTTTAATGTGAGTGTCTGCATCCAGTACAGCATCCTCTAATTTGGTGGATGCACACAGAGAAAATAAATCTCCTTAATTTACTCCATAACCACCCTATTAAATAGGCCTAGTAACAAACCAGGCGCATGTAGTGGCCGGCGGGCACATACATCCTGCATGCATGGCCAGTCATGCAGCAACGCAAAAGAAGAGAGCGGTTCTTGGGAAAAAATGAGTAGTTAGTGCAGCGGGCCTTAGAAACACGAACAGCTCACTCTCCCGCTTCCGTCTCCCCACCCAATTCCCCCCGCTCTCCAATCTTCCTCACTCGTCCAGAAAACCCCGCTCACCTTCTTCCTCACTCGTATAGAAAACGCCTGCTCCTCTTCTTCCACTCCTACAGAAATCTCCAGCCCTCCTTCTTCCCCACTCGCACTGCCACTAGGCTCGTCTCTGGCTACTCTGCTCAAACCCATGAGCTCGGCGCGACGCCCACAAGGAAAATGGAGTCGGCTGGCCCCAACGCCAAGAAGATGAGGCTCCCGCCAGCGGCGACGCCGATTGTAGATCTCGCACCCGGTAGCGCGGGGAGAAGCGGCGAGTCCCCCCCCCACCCAGATCTGAGGAACCGGTAGAATCTCCAGTGGACCGCATCAGTGATCTCCCGGACTTCATCCTTGAGGAGATCATCTCGCTTCTCCCCACCAAGGATTGCTGCCGCACACAAGTCCTCTCAACTCGGTGGCTCCCTCTATGGCGCACCGCGCCCCTCAATCTCGACTGTCGTCAGATATCTGTCCTTCCTGAATTTGATCTCATCAGAGCCATCGTCTCTTCTCACCAGCAGGGCCACGTTCAATGCCTCTGCATCCCGACAAGCTACCTGCTGTCCATACCCGGCAAGGTGGACGCTTGGCTGACATCCCCTGAATTCGGAAAACTCCAGCAGTTTGAGTTCTACCATTACCATGAAAGTTTCATACCACGAACATACCAAGAATTTGTGCCCACACCACCGTTGTCCATCTCGCGGTTTTCCTCCTCTCTCCACACCGCCACCTTCGCCCGGTGCCATCTACCAGACGATCTGGTACAAATGCTTCGACTCCCACTGCTAAAAAAACTTTCGCTTGTGGTGGTTTATCTGTCGGAGGCCTCACTGCACAGTATCATCCACTCCAGTTGCCCTGCCCTGGAGCGCTTGCTGATTGTTTTGGGAATAGAAATCGGTATTAGTTGTCTCCAAATAAAGTCGCCTCACCTTAAAAGCATTGGAATTTGTTTTGAAGGACAGCAGCTCATCATCGAAGATGCCCCTTCACTTGAAAGGTTGCTCCTTGATAATTGTTATACACCTTCAGAAACAACTGTCGTCTCTGCGCCCAAGCTGGAGACCTTGGGTGTAATTTGTGACCCGTTTAATAATCACAAGGAGTTGGTGTTTGGCTCCTCACCTTTTTAGGTACCCTATATTATCATCTACACATTTGTAATCATATGCTGCATTTTTCATTTGTGCGCATAAGTTTTATATCATCTTGGAGTACACTTTCGGTACTAATATTATGTTATATGCTCAATGAAGAGTTCGTCCATTGATAGCCTATCAATGCTGCTGGATTCTGTCAAGATCATATATATCAGAATGTTTAGTTTTGATCTGGACATAACTATTGGCTTGCTGCGATGCTTTCAATCTCTGGAGAATTTATACATAGAAGTGATGATTTCATGCACATTGAAAGCCTGTATATATTGTACTAGAATTAACTGTTCAGCTGTCATTCTTTCGACATACTCTTTTTTCAGACCTTAACTATTTTCAATCTTCATGTCTACTTAGGCAGAACCACATGGAGAAAAACATATAACCAATCGTTGGCGTAATAAGCACAAGGATTTTCTCAGTTCTCATGACATTCGTTTGAGGACAATAATGATGGGACGATATGCATCCAACCAGGCAAACAGAAGCTTTGTCACATTCTTCCTGTTGAATGCGAGGTTACTATTGTCCATGAGGCTTAATTTTTACAGCAAGAGATTTCTCATGGACGAACATGTTGAACAGCAAAAAAAGAAGTTTCAGGTGGACAAATGGGCTTCTAAACATGCTCGGCTTCTATTTACAACAAGTTGTAGACATCCTGAAATAAATTTTTTTGCATAGGATGTTGATTTTATGGATCAGACCGATCCATTTGTTTGTGACTGCAAAAAAGAGTGGTTGGGTTAGATGTTACTTTCATGTTCTATCTGGGTTTTGTCTAAAAATTTGATGAACAATTAATCCTTGGGCTTTTTGTACCATTTGTATGCTTGACTTGCATGTTGTTGCCCTCGTACTCCCCTCCACCTGCCACTACACTGCCGCATCTTCCATGGCTGTTGTTCATTCCCGTCCGAGGCCTTGTCGTCGTTCTCCGCCTTGGTTAGCTCGCTGTGCTCGCCGTCGTCTGGTGTTGTTAACATGGTCAACAACCAAGAGGAATCAGGACATGATTGTACGTGGAGAGGCTGATAGTAGGGACCCACCAGGGTCATTACATTTCGCAAGCAGGTGTCTCGTTATTACAAGCCAAAACAATACTTCCTCCTAATTGTTTGACAACTAGGTTCCACGCCATTGTCAATGTAGTCAGTAAACGAGAAATCACACAACGAGCGGATAACACCAGGGACCCAGCAGCTCGCCCAGTTGTTTTTCAGTTTCAGAGACGAAGCTCAACTGCGCGCTGTGCGGGGGCTGTGGCCCGTCTAGCCCATGCTTACGCTTTTATTAAGCACATGACGAGCCCAGTTGATATTTTTTTTTCTTTCTGAAATTGGCTAGCACGGTTCTTTTTTTTGGAGAATACCAAAACCGAGGCCTACTTGCTTTTCTCACCCCTGCTGGGCTGCAAATCTTTCAAGACGAGGAGGGATAAGAAATGGGCTTCCCCAGAAAACGGGATATAAGTTGTAAGAAATGGGCTGTAAATTTTTAAACCAAAGCCGACAGGCAATTGCATTAAAATATCTTTTTTTTTCAGGATTTCTCTACTCTCTACTCTTATAAAAACCAAAGCCAACTACAATTACATTAAAATATCATCTTTTCACCCACAAGACAAACTACTCATACAAATGCATCTTCATGTTCCGTGCAACGAACGGGCATCTTGCTAGTTAAGATTCTAAATTTCATTCATTTTTTTCGGAGAATTGTTTTCTGAATTTTATTTCGATATAATTTTTTTTAAACTATTTTTAACGTGACTCAAAATTTCGTGATTAAAAGAGTTTAGACCCCACCGAAATATGCAAAATTTCGTTGAATTTTTTAGCAGTGCCCAGAATATATGGTATGTAATGCTAATAAAAATAATATGGGCTTCAAATATCCTTAAGAATTAGCAAATGGGCTGTAAATTATTGAAAATAATGGCTAATGGGTTGTATGTTGTTTTCCACAGATTTGGAGGTTGACTTCTGGGCCTACTAGGTTGACGATGCCGCTGTCCTAAAAAAAATTTGACGTGTACGCAAGGCTTTGTCAACTTAGTCAACGCATGGCAGTGACTGTTGGATGTCCATCCAACGGCCGCCGTGCTTCTTCAATCCCTGATCTTCCTGCTCCAGCTGCCAAAACCAGCGCCGGCGGGACTGCCTGCTCCCTCCTCCCATGGCTGGCTGTGCTGCCGCCAGGCCATCCCTCTAACCACCCACACATCATGTTATTTTCTGGCGACGTCAGCCTCACCCCGCAGCCGACCAGTCAGCGCTCGTTCTCCCCTCAACGTGGGCATCCGTTGCGGTGGCTTCGCCGGCTCGGGGGTGGTTCTCTTCCTGGGCCCTGCCCTCGTCCACCGCGTTTGTGCTCTCGGCGCGGCGAGGTCAACACGGTCAACAAACAACAGCCATCGGAAGAGGCTGACAGTAGGGGCCCACATAGGAAAATGCCTCCTTATTACGCGCAAAATAATGATTCCTCCACCTGATAGCTGGGACCCACCAGAAGGGTCTCTGTATTTCGCAAAAAAAATGTTCCCCCCATTGTCAGCTCGGACCCACCGGAAATGCCTCCTTATTACGCACAAAAAAATGAATACTCCCCCTGCTAGCTGGAACTCACCTTGGTGGGAGGCTGACTTGTGGGCCTACTAAGTTTACGGGGACGGAGGGCTTTGTCAACTTAGTCAATATGAACGACTCTAGCTCCAGTGACCGTACGATGTCCATCCAACGGCCGTAGTGCTTCTTCAACCTCTGGTCTTCGTGCTCCAGCCGCCCAAAGCAGCGTCGGTCATGTCGCGTGCTCCTGCCTCCCATGGCCCGATGTGATGGCGTGGAGGCCTCACCGGCCCCTACTACTCCCACCGCTGGCCAGGCCATCCCTCTACTCACCCACACACCTTGTTATTCTGCGGCGACGCAGCCTCACCCTCGTACTCCTCTTTGCGTGGGCATCCACTGTTGCGTCTTCCCTGGCTCCGCATCGTCCCCTTCCTAGGCCTCATCATCGTTCACCGCCGTGGTGCTCTCGGCGCGGCGTGGTCAATGTGGTCAACGACTGACTTCCATCGAAAGAGTACTATGCGTGGAGAGGCTGACAGCTGGGTCCACGGCGGCCGCAAGGAAGTGCCTCCTTATTATGTGCAAAATAATTATTCCTCCAACTGACAGCGGGGACCCACCGGATGGGCCACCGTATTTCGCGAAAAAAAAAAACATTTCCCCGTGACTACTGGGACCCACCAGCTACATCTTCGCATGCAAGGAAGTGCATCCGGGCAAAAAAAACGATTTGCCCCCCTGACTGCTGGGACCCACCAGCTACATCTTCGCACGCAAGGAAGTGCGTCTGGGCAAAAAAACAACGATTCGCCCCCTGACTACTGGGACCCACCAGCTACATCTTTGCAGGCAAGGAAGTGCCTGACAGTCGGGACCCACCTGGTCGAAGCGTACGTAGCGTTGTCATTCTGGTCGCGAACGTGTACGTACATACTGGTCGATGAAGAGGCGCGCACGTGTCATAGTAGAGGCATGCACGTGTCGTAGTAGAGGCACGCACGTAGCATGTACACGTACGTACAGCGGCGAGGGTGCAAGAAAGAAAATACGGCCACATACGTACATACGGGCAGGGTCTCGAACGCCTACTCGCACATAGGTACATGGCTGGGTCGGAACGGAGAAACAGAGTCGTCGTCGTGTTCATGGGGAGGCAACGGAATGCGTTGTGTTCATGGGGAGGCAACGGAATGCGTCGTGTTCATTGGGAGGCAATGGAACGCGTGGGAGCCAACCGGCTTGGATGGAACAGGCGATGGAAACGAGGCCTGGCGTACCGCAGAATGGAGGATACGGCCTTGTGTTCGACCGGCCACGTTCGGAACGGGGTCCTGTTGATCGGGAGGAGTGTGGCGTACCGAAAAATGGAGGAAACGGACCTCCTACGGTCGAAACGGGGGTCCTGTTGATCGGGAGGGGTGTGGCATACCGCAAAACGGAGGAAACGGACCTCCTACGGTCGAAACGGGGGTCCTGTTGATCGGGAGGGGTGTGGCGTACCGCAAAACAGAGGAAACAGACCTCCTACGGTCAAAACGGGGGCCATGTTCATCAGGAGGGGTGTGGCGTACCGCAAAACGGGACTCCACGGGATACTGTTCATCTCCACCGTCGACGTCCTCCAGCCTCCACGGGCTCCTGTTCATCCAGCCTCCACCGCGCGCTACTCCACTGGCTACTATTCAACCACCCCTCCACCGTCTACTGTTCATCCAGCCCTCCACCATCTTCTGTTCATCCAGCCCTCCACACCACGGGGTCCTGTTCAACCACCCCTCCATGGCCACCCCTCCACCGTCTACTGTTCATCCAGCCCTCCACACCATGGGGTCCTGTTCATCCAAAGGCAACGCCACCGCTCACTGTTCATCCAACCCCCCCCCTCCCCCGCAACGCTCACTGTTCATCCAATCGATCGGCTTCAGTTAGCAGCAATAGCGAAGGAATCGCTCCATCGGGTTCAGTTAACAGCCATCGATCGATCGCTCGGGTTCAGTAACGCATAGCCTGCAGTGCAATCGCTCGGGTTTAGTTAGAGCCCAACGCCTCGCTCGGGTTCAGTTAGAGCCAACGCCTCGCACACACGCGCGTACGTGTATGAGAGAAACGTGCATCGCTCGGCCCCCGACCTCCCACCGTAACCAGCAACTCCCCAAAAATTTCCTCCCCCTCGCTTCTACCACGGTTTTTTCCGTCATGGACGGCCCAAAGAATGTCATGCAGCTGCGTCTCCGGCCCGCCCAGGACGAAAAGCCCATTTTCTGTCATGATTTTTTGTCATAGAAGTAGGAGGCCACCACATCTATGATGATACCAGGTTTTGTCACAATTATCGTCATAGAAGTGTCATATGTATGACAGGAAAAAAATTCGTTCAGCCCAAAATGTCACGGATGTGTCTTTTTTTGTAGTGTATGGTGGACTCTCATGGCAAAACTGGGTTTGAGGATATTTGGAAGCACAAGTAGTATCTCTACTTGGTGCTAGGAATTTGGCTAGCAAGAGGGGGAAAGGCAAGCTCAACATGTTTGGAAGGTCAATGACAATATACTTTAACTGAGATGTCGGAAAACATAAACCATTACGTTATCTTCCTTGTCCAACATGAACTCTTTTAGCATGTCATACTTAATGAGTGCTTCACAATCATAAAAGATGTCCAAGATAATATATCTATATGTGAACCCCTCTTTCCTTATCACTTCCTATTAATTGCAACGATGACCAAGGCTACGTTCATCAACTCTCAACAATTTTTATGCCTCATACTTTCTATGTGTGAAGTTATCACTATCCATAAGATCAATATGAACTATTTTGTTCTTTCTACTTTCTCAAGATCATAGCAACATAGCAAAGCCCTTGACTCAACACTAATCTTTATTACAGATAGCACACGGACTCGCTTACATAAAGAGATCACAATGCAAAACTCAAAACTACTTGATATCAAAACTTCAATCTACTAGATCAAGATACTACTAAAAGGATCGAACTAAATAAAGCGGTAAAGATAGGAGTGTGATGGTGATACGATACCGGGGCACCTCCCCCAAGCTTGGTAGTTGCCAAGGGGAGTGCCCATACCCAAGTGATTATTTCTTCGGAGGTGGTGAAGTGGGAATTGTTGATGATGTAGGCTTGTCGTCCATCTTCCAAGGCATAGGCTCTCCATCATAAAAGGATGATTGAGTCTCCGGGATCCTTAAATCTGCAGCCAAACTCATTCGCTTGAATCTATATTCATACTCACAGTTCTGGTTTTGCAGGTCATAAATCTGGGCTTGGAGGTGCTCGATTTTCTCTTGAAGCTTGAAGATGGTCTCCCCAATGACTTTGGCATCCAGCTTGTGGTTGTTGGTGAACTTCGTGATCATCATCTGGTTGGCATTGAGTCCACGCTCCACCATCCCTTGACACTTGAAAACTTCTTGCTCCATGGCTTCAATCTTTGTCTCCATGCTCCCGGTACGCCTTGGTCCCTCCACATCGCGGATGTGCAGCACCCCCTCATGCATCTCAATGGTTTGAGGGTGATGCAGCACCTCCGCGAGATAGGGGTTGATAACCCTCTCGAAAAACTTGTCCTTGGGAGCGCTTGGAGACGACATGATGCTCTAGATCTGAAACAGAAACAGCTCGAAATGAAAACAGAGGATATTTGCGTGATACGGTGGTCAAAACCTTCGGGAGTATATATAATGAATTTTTACCGACCAAAATACGTAACATACAAGAAAACGGAGTCCGAGAGGCACACGAGGTGCCCACGAGACAGGGGCGCGCCCTACAGGGGGGGCGGCCTCCTCTCTCGTGGGAGCCTCGTGTCCCTTTCGGACTACTTCTTTCTTCCTAAAATTCTTAAATAATCCAAAACTGATAAAAATTGCCATTACAGTTGTTTTGGAGTCGGTTTACTTACCGTACCACGTACCTATGCCTTTTCGGGGTCTGGAACGTTCTAGAAAGTGTCTCTTATGTATTCCTTGGGGGTTATGGTTTCAATAATATTAGTTTCAACATTGATAGGGTTACCTGAAATATAATGTTTAATTCTTCAACCGTTAACCACCCTCGGATTTGTGCCTTCGAAGTTGTTGATTTTTATAGCACCAGAACGATAGACCTCCTCGATAATGTAGGGACCTTCCCATTTTGAGAGAAGTTTTCCTGCAAAAAATCTTAAATGAGAGTTGAATAATAACACATAATCTCCTACGTTAAACTCACGCTTTTGTATCCTCTTATCATGCCAGCGTTTGACTTTTTCTTTGAAAAGCTTGGCATTCTCATATGCTTGGGTTCTCCATTCATCAAGTGAACTAATATCAAACAACCTCTTCTCGCTGGCAAGTTTGAAGTCATAATTGACCTCTTTAATAGCCCAATATGCTTTATGTTCAAGTTCAAGAGGTAAATGACATGCTTTTCCATAAATCATCTTATATGGAGACATACCCATAGGATTTTTGTATGCAGTTCTATAGGACCATAATGCATCATCATGTTTTTTGGACCAATTTTTTCTAGATCTATTCACAGTCTTTTGCAAAATTAATTTGAGCTCTCTATTGCTCAACTCTACTTGACCACTAGACTGCGGGTGATAAGGAGATGCGATTCTATGATTGACATCATACTTAGCAAGCATCTTACGGAAAGCACCATGAATAAAGTGTGAACCACCATTAGTCATAAGATATCTAGGGACTCCAAACTTCGGAAAAATAACTTCTTTAAGCATTTTAATAGAAGTGTTATGATCAGCACTACTAGTTGGAATAGCTTCTACCCACTTAGTAACGTAATCAACAGCAACTAAAATATGTGTATAACCATTGGAGGCAGGAAAAGGTCCCATATAATCAAAGCCCCAAACATCAAACGGTTCAATAACAAGAGAATAATTCATAGGCATTTCTTGATGTCTACTAATGTTACCTATTCTTTGACATTCATCACAAGATAAGACAAACTTACGAGCATCTTTGAAGAGAGTAGGCCAATAAAAACCAGATTGTAGTACCTTGTGTGCAGTTCTATCTCTAGCGTGGTGTCCTCCATAAGATGCAGAGTGACACTTGCGTAGGATTTGTTCCTGTTCATGCTCAGGCACACAACGTCTAATAATACCATCTACTCCTTTATAAAGGTGTGGATCATCCCAGAAGTAATGTCTTAAATCATAAAAGAACTTTTTCTTTTGCTGGTATGTGAAACTAGGCGGTATATATTTAGCAACAATGTAATTAGCATAATCAGCATACCAAGGAGCAGTACGAGAAGCATTGACAACCGCTAATTGTTCATCAGGAAAACTATCATTAATAGGCAGTGGGTCATCAAGAACATTCTCTAACCTAGACAAGTTGTCTGCAACGGGGTTCTCAGCTCCCTTTCTATCAATAATATGCAAATCAAATTCTTGGAGCAAGAGAACCCATCTAATGAGTCTAGGCTTAGCATCTTTTTTTCCATAAGATATTTAATAGCACCATGATCAGTGTGAATAATAAATTTGGAATCAACAATATAAGGTCTAAACTTATCACATGCAAACACAACTGCTAAGAACTCTTTTTCAGTAGTAGCATAATTTCTCTGGGCAGTATCAAGAGTCTTACTAGCATACTGGATAACATTCAATTTCTTATCGACTCTTTGCCCTAAAACAGCACCTACAGCATAATCACTAGCATCGCACATAATTTCAAAAGGTAAATTCCAATCAGGTGGTTGAACAATAGGTGCAGTGATTAAAGCTTTCTTAAGTGTTTCAAATGCTTCTACACAATCATCATCAAAGACAAAAGGAATATCTTTTTGCAATAATTTAGTCAGAGGCCTAGAGATTTTAGAAAAGTCCTTAATGAACCTCCCATAAAAGCCGGCATGACCAAGGAAACTTCTTATACCTTTTATGTCCTTGGGACATGGCATCTTTTCAATAGCATCAACTTTGGCTTTATCAACTTCTATACCTCTCTCGGAGATCTTGTGCCCCAAGACAATGCCTTCATTAACCATAAAGTGACACTTTTCCCAATTCGGACGAGACTAGTGTCTTCGCATCTCTGCAAAACTCGATCAAGGTTGCTCAAACAATCATCAAACGAGGATCCATAGACGGAAAAGTCATCCATGAATACCTCACAAATCTTTTCACAAAAATCAGAAAATATAGCCATCATGCATCTTTGAAAGGTAGCAGGAGCATTACATAAACCAAAAGGCATACGTCTATAAGCAAAAGTACCAAAAGGGCAAGTAAAAGTAGTTTTAGATTGATCCTTCGCGGACACAGGTATTTGAGAGAAGCCAGAATAACCATCTAGAAAGCAAAAATGTGTGTGTTTGGATAGCCTTTCTAGCATTTGATCAATAAAAGTTAAAGGGTAATGATCTTTCTTAGTAGCTTTATTTAACTTACGGAAATCAATTACCATCCTATAGCCTGTAATGATTCTTTGCGGGATCAATTCATCTTTATCATTAGGAACAACGGTAATACCTCCCTTTTTCGGGACACAATGGATAGGGCTTACCCATTCACTATCAGCAACGGGATAAATAATACCTGCCTCAAGGAGTTTTAGAATCTCCTTTCTTATCACTTCCTTCGTTTTGGGGTTTAATCGTCTTTGAGGATCTCTAACTGGTTTGGCATCTTTCTCCACTGAAATTTTGTGTTGACATAATGTGGGACTAATGCCCTTAAGATCGTCCAGAGTATACCCAATAGCAGCTCAGTGCTTCTTCAGAGTTTTCAATAATCTTTCTTCTTCTTTCTCTGAAAGGTTAGCACTAATAATAACATGATATATTTCTTTTTCATCAAGATAAGCATACTTGAGATTATCAGGTAAGGGTTGAGTTCGAACACGGGATCACCCTTGGGTGGAGGGGGATCCCCAAGAATTTCAACGGGAAGGTTATGTTTTAGCATAGGTTCTTGTTTAAGGAACACTTCATCTATTTCTTCCCTTTCCTTCATAAACATATCGTTTTCATGGTCTAACAAATATTGTTCTAACAGATCAGTTGGAGGAACATCAATGGAAGCAAGACCAATAATTTCATCCTTACTAGGTGGTTCCCTTTCACGAGGTTTTCTACTAAACTTAGCGAAATTAAACTCATGAGACATACCATCTATGCCAACAGTGACAATATTCTTTTCACAATTAATCTTAGCACTAGCGGTATTCAGGAAGGGTCTACCAAAAATAATGGGACAAAAATCATCTTGTGGAGAACCAAGAACAAGAAAATCAGTAGGGTATTTAATCTTCCCACACAAGACTTCAACATCTCTAACAATCCCAATAGGTTTAATGGTGTCCCTATTAGCAAGCTTAATAGTAACATCAATGTCTTCTAATTCAACAGGAGCAATATCGTGCATAATTTCTTTATAAAGATCATAAGGTATCGCATTAGCACTAGCACCCATATCACATAAGACATGATAACAATGATCTCCTATTTTAACAGAAATGACAGGCGTGCCTACAACAGTTCTACGTGTCTTAGTATCGGGTCTAGCAATATTAGCAGCTTCACCCAAGAAAGAAATAACATGCCCATCTAAGTCCTCATCCAAGAGATCTTTAATCATAGCAATACTAGGTTCAACATTAATTTTCTCTGGAGGTGTATAGGTCCTAGTATTACTCTTACGAACAATAGTCGAAGCTTTAACATGATCTTTTATCCTAACAGGAAAAGGAGGTTTTTCGACATAAGCAGTAGGAACAATAGAATCACTATATGTAATAGTCTTTCCTTCAACTGTAATCGGTGCAACTACTTTCACTTCAATAGGAGGATTATATTTAAACCACTTCTCTTTAGGGAGATCAACGTGAGTAGCAAAAGTTTCACAAAAAGTAGCTACTATCTCAGAGTCAAGTCCATACTTAGAGCTAAATCCACGGAAAGCATCGGTATCCATAAAAGATTTAACACAATCGAACTTAGGTGTCATACCTGACTCCTTACCATCGTCGGAACCCCAATCTTCAGAGTTGCGTTTAACTCTTTCCAATAAGTCCCATTTGAAATCAATAGTCTTCAGCATATAGGAACCAGCACAGGAAGTATCGAGCAGGTTGCGATTACAAGAGAAAGCCGGGCATAAAAATTATGAATAATCATTTCCCGAGAGAGCTCATGATTGGGGCATGAATATAACATTGACTTAAGCCTCCCCCAAGCTTGAGCGATGCTTTCTCCTTCGCGAGGCCAGAAATTATATATGGAATTACGATCACGATGAACAAGATGCATAGGATAGAACTTCTGGTGAAATTCCAACTTCAGTCGCTTATAATTCCAAAATCTCGTATCATCACATAGCCTATACCATGTCATTACATCTCCCTTCAAAGATAAAGAGAAGACCTTCCTTTTGACAACATCATCGGGGATACCTGCAAGCTTAAATAATCCACAAACTTCATCCACAAAGATAAGGTGTAAGTCGGGATGCAGTGTTCCGTCTCCTGCAAAAGGATTAGCTAGCGGTTTTTCTATCATACCCGAAGGAATCTCAAAGTGAATATTTTCATAAGGTTCAGTAGGTTGAGGAGCATATCTTTGCTCTTCTGGTTGGGGTGAAGATACCCCAAACAAGCCCCTCAAAGGATTAGTTTCCATAGTGACAAGTAACAGAAAATTTCAGCACACTATATAAATGTTTCCTAACCAAGTTCCACTCACCAAAAGCGCTACACTCCCCGGCAACGGCGCCAGAAAAGAGTCTTGATGACCCACAAGTGTAGGGGATCTATCGTAGTCCTTTCGATAAGTAAGAGTGTCGAACCCAACGAGGAGCAGAAGGAAATGATAAGCAGTTTTCAGTAAGGTTTTCTCTGCAAGCACTGAAATAGTAGGTGATAGATAGTTTTGTGATAAGATAAATAATAACGAGCAAAAAGTAAATAAAGTAAATAAAGTGCAGCAAGGTGGCCCAATCCTTTATGTAGCAAAGGATAAGCCTGGACAAATTCTAATAATGAAGAAAGAGCTCCCGAGGACACATTGGGAATTATCGTCAAGCTAGTTTTCACCACGTTTGTAAGATTCGTGTTCGGTACTTTGGTAATTTGATATGTGGGTGGACCGGCACTTGGGTATTGCCCTAACTTGGACAAGCATCCCACTTATGATTAACCCCTATTGCAAGCATCCGCAACTACAAAAAGGAGTATTAAGGTAAACCTAACCACAACATTAAACATATGGGTCCATATCAACCCCTAACGAAGCAACGCATAAACTAGGGTTTAAGCTTCTGTCACTCTAGCAACCCATCATCTACTTATTACTTACCTATGCCTTCCTCTAGGCCCAAATAATAGTGAAGTGTCATGTAGTCGACGTTCACATAACACCACTAGAGGAAAGACAACATACATCTCATCAAAATATCGAACGAATACCAAATTCACATGACTACTAATAGCAAGACTTCACCCATGTCCTCGGGAACAAACGTAACTACTCACAAAGCATATTCATGTTCATAATCAGAGGAGTAATAATATGCATAAAGGATCTGAACATATGATGTTCCACCAAGTAAACCAATTAGCATCAACTACAAGGAGTAATCAACACTACTAGCAACCCACAGGTACCAATTTGTGGTTTTGATACAAGATTGGATACAAGAGTTGAACTAGGGTTTTGAGAGGAGATGGTGCTGGTGAAGATGTTGATGGAGATTGACCCCCTCCCGATGAGAGGATCATTGGTGATGACGTTGGTGATGATTTCCCCCTCCCGGAGGGAAGTGTCCTCGGCAGAACAGCTTCGCCAGAGCCCTAGATTGATTCCGCCAAGGTTCCGCCTCGTGGCGGCGAAGTTTCGTCCTGTAAGCTTGCCCACAATTTTTTCCAGGGTAAAAGTGATGGTATAGCAGAAGATGGACGCCGGAGGCCCGCCAGGGGGCCTAGGAGATAGGGTGCCGCGCCCTATAGGGGGGCGCCCCCTGTCTCCTGGACAGGGTGTGGGCCCCCTGGCCTATTTCTTTCGCTCATAAATTCTTAATAAATCCAAAAAGTTGATTCGTGGAGTTTCAGGACTTTGGGAGTTGTGCAGAATAGGTTTCCAACGTTTGCTCCTTTTCCAGCCAGAATTCTAGGTGCCGGCATTCCCCCTCTTTGTGGTAAACCTTGTAAAATAAGAGAGAATAGCCATAAGTATTGAGATATAATGTGTAATGACAGCCCATAATGCAATAAATATTGATATAAAAGCATGATGCAAAATGGACGTATCAGATGCCTACCAGGGCATCCCCAAGCTTAGATGCTTGAGACTTCTTGACATATTATCTTGGGGTGCCTTGGGAATCCCCAAGCTTGAGCTTTTGTGTCTCCTTAATTCTTCTCATATCATGGTTTCCCTAAATCTCAAAAACTCCATCCACACAAAACTCAACAAGAACTCGTGAGATAAGATAGTACAAACCAATGCAAAAAACTTATCATTATCTACTGTAGCAAATCACTAAAATTATTATCCAAAATTTAATACTAAATGCCTCTGCATATTTAATACTCCTATCCTAAAATAGAATCATTAAACAAGCAAACATATGCAAACAATGCAAACATAACAGCAATCTGTCAAAACAGTATAGTCTGTAAAGAATGCAAGATTCATCATACTTACCTAACCCCAAAAATTATGAAACAAGATACACACTGTAGAAAACTTATCATATCTTTTTTTTCAAAAAGTTTCAACATTTTATCATATTCTTACTTTTCTAGGGAATTTTTGCAACAGTGGTAAACTTTCTGTTTTGAAACAGCAACATGTATACATGCAAAATAAGCATGGCAAAGGCTATCATTGCCACTTTTATTGAAATAAATGATGCAAAACATTATTCTAAATAACAGCAAGCAAATCCTAACAAAATAAATTGACGCTCCAAGCAAAACACATATCATGTGACGAATGAAAACATAGCTCCAAATGAGGTTACCGATAATGTTGGAGACGAAAGAGGGGATGCCTTCCGGGGCATCCCCAAGCTTAGTTGCTTGTATATTCCTGGGATATTAACTTGGGGTGCCCTGGCAATCCCCAAGCTTAGGGTTTTTTCACTCCTTATTCTCCTCATATCGACATCTCACCCAAAACTTAAAACTTCAATCACACAAAACTTAACGAAACTTTGTGAGATAGGTTAGTATGATAAAGAGGAAACCATTTCACTTTTGGTACTTTCAAAGAAAATATTAATAATTCTTTCCACACAATGCCTACTGTATCATATAATTTCTACAATTTATATTGAGCAATATAAGCCACAGAAACTAGGAAACAAGCAAACTATGCATTGAAAACAGAATCTGTCAAAAACAGAACAGTCTGTAGTAATCTGTACTCAAACCATACTTATGATACTCCAAAAATTATGAAACAATTGTACCCCGTGAGAAATTTGTATGTTAATCTTCTTCAAAAAGATTCAACTCAAAATCACTCTTTTGTTAAAAATGAGAGTTATTTTCGTGAGCGCAAAAGTTTCTGTTTTTCAGCAAGATCAAATCAACTATCACCCAACATGATCCCAGAGGATTTACTTGGCACTTTATTGAAACAAAAATAATAAAACAAGATTACTAAAGTAGCCTAATCATGTGAACACACAAAAACAGTAGGGGTAAATGTTGGTTGTCTCCCAATAAGCGCTTTTCTTTAATGCCTTTGAAGCTAGGCATGATGATTTCAATGATGCTCACATAAAGTAAAGAATTGAAACACAAAGAGAGCATCATGAAGCATATGACTAGCACATCTAAGCCTAACCCACTTCCTATGCATAGGGATTTTGTGAGCAAAAAACTTATGGGAACTGAGGGAGTCCTGGATTAGGGGGTGTCCGGATGGCCGGACTATGACCTTTGGCCGGACTCCCGGACTATGAAGATGCAAGATTGAAGACTTCGTCCCGTGTCCGGATAGGACTTTCCTTGGCGTGGAAGGCAAGCTTGGCGATATGATATGAAGATCTCCTCCCATTGTAACCGACTCTGTGTAACTCTAGCCCTCTCCGGTGTCTATATAAACCGGAGAGTTTTAGTCCGTAGGACGAAGAACAATCATACCATAGGCTAGCTTCTAGGGTTTAGCCTCTCTGATCTTGTGGTAGATCAACTCTTGTACTACCCATATCATCAATATTAATCAAGCAGGAGTAGGGTTTTACCTCCATCGAGAGGGCTCGAACCTGGGTAAAAACATCGTGTCCCTTGTCTCCTGTTACCATCCGCCTAGACGCACAGTTCGGGACCCCCTACCCGAGATCCGCCGGTTTTGACACCGACATTGGTGCTTTCATTGAGAGTTCCTCTATGTCGTCACCCTTAGGCCCGATGGCTTCTTCGATCGTCAACCACGACGCGGTCCAGGGTGAGACTTTCCTCCCCGGACAGATCTTCGTATTCGGTGGCTTCGCACTGCGGGCCAATTCGCTTGGCCATCTGGAGCAGATCGAAAGCTACGCCCCTGGCCATCAGGTCAGATTTGGAAGCCTAAACTACACGGCCGACATCCGCGGGGACTTGATCTTCGACGGATTCGAGCCACAGCCGAGCGCGCCGCACTGTCACGATGGGCATGATCTAGCTCTGCCGCCGGACAGCGCCCCGAGTGCCGCTCAGGTGTCCGCTCCGACCATTAGCTCGGAGCCAACTGCGCCAGTCGGGGACGGTCGGTTGGACGCCGCCCCAGGAGCCACAATCTCTATAGTGATAGAGCCGAATACCAGCCTAGTCCTTTGCAATGCCCGTGACTCCAAGGTGCCGGGCTCCATTCTGGACTCCGAATCTTCCGCACCCCTTCCGATCGAACCCGATTGGGCTCCGATCATGGAGTTCACCGCCGCGGACGTCTTTCAGCACTCGTCCTTTGGCGATATCCTGAATTCACTAAAGTCTCTCTCTTTGTCAGGAGAGCCCTGGCCGGACTATGGTCAGCATGGTTGGGATGCGGACGACGAAGAAATTCGAAACCCACCCACCACCCACTTTGTAGCCACTGTCGATGATCTAACCGACATGCTCGACTTCGACTCCAAAGACATCGACGGTATGGACGCCGATTAAGAAGACGACCAAGAACCAGCACCTATAGGGCACTGGAAGGCCACCTCGTCATATGACATATACATGGTGGACACCCACAAAGCAGGGGATGGTGATGAAAAAATGGAGGAGACCCCTCCAAGAAGCAACCCAAGCGCCGACGTCAGCGGCGCCGCTCTAAATCCCGCCAAAGCAAGAACGGCGAATCCGGCACCGGAGACATCAACACCCCAGACAGTGCCGAAGACAACCCCCTCCAGCAGGATTCAGCGTAGGAGGACGAAGGAGCCAGTCCTCATGAGAGAGCGGCAGATAGAGAGGTCGAGGACGACAATTATATGCCTCCCTCTGAAGACAAGGCAAGCCTTGACATCGACGAATTCGTCGTGCCAGAGGATCCCGTCGAACAAGAGCATTTCAAACGCAGGCTTATGGCCACGGCGAGCAGCGTCAAGAAAAAACAGCAGCAGCTTAGAGCTGACCAAGACTTGCTAGCCGACAGATGGACTGAAGTCCTGGCGGCCAAAGAATATAAACTCGAACGCCCCTCCAAGAGTTACCCAAAACGCAGGCTGCTACCCCAACTAGAGGAGGAAGCAACTAAACCTACATTACCAGCATACGATGCGCCCGATCAGCCACCCCGTGGCCGCGATAGAGAGGCCCTTCGGCCCTCAATCCAAGCCGCACCCCGGTGCCGCTCTAAGAATACCAGAGCACGGGGAAACGCAACAGACCTGTGAGACATATTGGAGGATAAGGCAAGGCAAACAAGATTGATCTACGGATCGCGTGGGCGCCCTACATCACATGACGATAACCGTCACGCCGGATATGATAAATACGGCCAGGCCGAATACAACAGACAAAGCTCATCCAAGCTACGTCACGATATAGCCCAGTACAGGGGCGCCGCACACCCACTATGCTTCACAGACGAAGTAATGGATCATCAAATCCCCGAGGGTTTTAAACCCGTAAACATCGAATCATACGATGGCACAACTGATCCCGCGGTATGGATCGAGAATTATCTCCTTCATATCCACATGGCCCGTGGTGATGATCTACACGCCATCAAATACCTCCCGCTCAAGCTTAAAGGACCAGCTCGGCATTGGCTTAACAGCCTGCCAGCAGAGTCAATTAGTTGCTGGGAGGACCTGGAATCCGCATTCCTTGACAACTTCCAGAGCACTTATGTGCGACCTAAGCCACATAATCCAGCAGCCAGAGGAATCGGCCAGACAATTCTGGACACGGTTCCTAACCAAGAAAAATCAAATAGTCGACTGTCCGGACGCCGAGGCCCTTGCAGCCTTCAGGCACAACATCCGAGACGAATGGCTTGCCCGGCACCTAGGACAGGAAAAGCCAAAATCTATGGCAGCCCTCACGACACTCATGACCCGCTTTTGCGCGGGAGAAGACAGCTGGCTAGCTTGTAGCAATAACATAACCAAGAGCCCTGGCAATTCGGATACCAAGGACAACAATGGCAGGTCACATCGCAACAAGCACAAGCGCCGCATTAATGGCGACAATACTGAGGATACGGTAGTCAATGCCGGATTCAGAGGCTCTAAACCCGGTCAGCGGAAGAATTCATTCAAAAGAAACCATCCGAGCCCATCCAGTTTAGACCGGATACTCGATCGCTCATGTCAGATACACGACACCCCCGAACAACCAGCCAACCACACCAACAGGGATTGTTGGTGTTCAAGCAGGCATGCAAGTTAAGTGCTGAAACCAGAGACAAGGGGCTTCATAGCGATGACCAGGAGGAGCCCCGACCGCCGAACAACAGAGGACAGAAGGGCTTCCCCCCGCAAGTGCGGACGGTGAACATGATATACGCAACCCATATCCCCAAAAGGGAGCGGAAGCATGCTCTAAAGGACGTCTATGCGTTGGAGCCAGTCGCCCCAAAGTTCAACCCATAGTCCTCCTGCCCGATCACTTTTGATCGAAGGGACCACCCCACTAGCATTCGTCATGGTGGATTCGCCGCATTGGTCCTAGACCCAATCATCGACGGATTTCACCTCACTAGAGTCCTCATGGACGGCGGCAGCAGCCTGAACCTCCTTTATCAGGATATAGTACGAAAAATGGGTATAGATCCCTCAAGGATTAAACCCACAAAGACAACCTTTAAAGGCGTCATACCAGGTGTAGAAGCCAGTTATACAGGCTCGGTTACACTCGAAGTGGTCTTAGGATCCACGGATAATTTCCGAAGCGAAGAGTTAATCTTCGACATAGTCCCATTCCGCAGTGGCTATCATGCCCTGCTCGGACGAACCGCATTTGCAAAATTCAATGTGGTGCCGCACTACGCATATCTCAAGCTCAGGATGCCAGACCCTCGCGGGGTCATCACGGTAAATGGAAACACCGAATGCTCTCTCTGAACGGAGGAGCACACGGTGGCCCTGGCGGCGGAAGTACAGAGTAGCCTCTCAAGGCAATTCTCCAATCCGGGTGTTAAACGTACGGACAACGTCAAGCGCGCCCGAAGTAACCTACAACAAAACCGGCTGGCACGTTTCGAGCAAGCATAGCAGTGCGGCCCCAACCCCAGCCCTCGCCAGATGGCGATACTGGTACCACGCGTACATAATTACGCTTTGGAAATACCATGGGCATAAGGGGAGGGGCACAACCACGGCACGCCCAGAATGCGGCTCAACCGCACTTAGGGGCTCCCTATTCTGCCGTTTCTTTTTTATATACTTTCAGGACCCAACTATTCGGAAGGCCTGTCCGGCAATACACTCGCCGAACACACGATGCAACAGCCAGGGAGAGAACAAGCCGCGTCAAATGTCCAGGTGGTCTCTATAACGAGCTAAATACCTGTTTTACTTAAAGTCCCGCAGCTTGCCCCTGGAGGGGGACATGTCAAATAATCCCATCTCTTGCTTATCACACTATTTGTATCGTTCTGCTTTCATAGCAGCCCTTTTTTAATAAACAATACATAGCTCTTATCTATGATTGTATTCATCTATTTTTATACAAATATGTTCAGTCATGACATTATGCAACCGTACACTTTGGTATGGCCAATACACCAGGGGTTTAAGCACCCGATAACATGGTGTGAGAAGACCGAACACTCTGACGAGTGTGGCACCCCGAACTTATAGCACTATACGCATCGGCTCCGAATCATGTATTGGGTCAATAGTTGGGTTTGCCCGGCTCCCATGTTTTGGTACCTTACGTTCCGCAATGTTGGCTAAGGTAGCGCTGGGAGAACTACTGCAATTGTGTCCCAGTTGAGCTGGGTTAACACCTCAGGTGAGAAAGCTAAAACTGACCGTCATGATAGTGCGAGAGACCGGTCGCTGTTCGCGAGGTTTTTTGAGTCCTTAAAGACTTATGCCGCTTAGAGCGAGGAGCCGGACTTATCCGGCCTAGGTGTGGATAGCGCCCCGAACTCGGTCTTCCGAATACTAGGGGCTTCGCCAAAATTTAAAATTATAGAATTATATGGCTAAGTGAGAGTGATAAAGCATTATAAGTCCAATGGCCTGGTTCGTTGTGCTGAGCGCCTCCCTAGATGGACCCAAGAATGGGAACAAGAGCGCTCATGTTTATCCCGAACACCCCAGCACTCGTGGCACGGCGGTAGAAGCCGACGACTTGCATCTCTCAGATTTGATAAACGGCCGCACAGAAGGTAATATTTTAAATTAACAAGCGTTGCTTAACGCATATGAACAAAGTTTTCAGCGTATAGGATAACAGATGCGAGTCTACTAAAAAATTACATCTTTGGAGCATTCACCCGCTATAAGGCGGGCACCCTTCAGGACGCCCTTATAATACATCTCGGGCGTGCGATACTCCTTGCCCGGCGGTGGCACGTCCGTCAAAAGCTTCTCAGCGTCTAGCTTGCCCCAGTGCACTTTAGCACGGGCAAGGGCCCGATGGGCACCTTCAATACAGACAGAGCGCTTGATGACTTCAATCCACGGGCAAGCGTCCACCAGCCGCCGCACCAAACCGAAGTAGCTCCCAGGCATGGCTTCTCTAGGCCACAGCCGAACTATGAGGGCCTTCATGGCCTGTTCGGCAACCTTGTGGAGCTCGACCAACTGCTTCAGCTGGTCGCTCAGGGGCACCGGATGTCCGGCCTCAGCATATTGAGACCAGAACACCTTTTCCATCGAGCTCCCCTCCTCGGCTCGGTAGAACGCGGCAGCATCAGACACACTACGGGGCAGATCGGCGAACGCTCCTGGAGAGCTCCGGATTCGTGTAAGTAACAGATAATTCACTTTTATATGCTTGCTTTGCATAAAGAATGCCTTACCCACCGCTATTTTCTTTATTGCCTCGATCTCCTGGAGGGCCTTCTGGGCTTCGGCCTTAGCGGTTTTGGCACTCTCAAGAGCCAAGGCGAGCTCGGACTCTCGAGTCTTCGAGTCACGCTCCAAACTCTCATGTTTTTTCACGAGAGCCTGGAGCTCTTGCCGCACCTCCACCACCTGCGCCTCCTGCTTCTCTTGCTCGGTGCGCTCCAAGGCCGCACTATTTTCGGCCTTGGACACCGCTTCCTTCAGGGTCGACACCCCTGCAACATTCACGTTGGTCCTGTCATTATTTGCAACCAGGTATTTCTATATACATTTACATGCGGTATTACATACCCTCCCTATCCTCGAGCTGCTTCTTGGCACGGCCGAGCTCGTTCTTGGACCGCTCGAGGCTCTCTTTTAATGCATTGACCTCTGCAGTCAGGCGACAGAGGTCAGCAGCGCAGCCTGCATTCCCATATTGAAATATTTATGTTAGACTCCTGCGTATATCTTTTTAGATCCTCAGCTCAGCTTTTCTTTCCGAACACCAAACTGAGCATCAGGGGCTACTGTCTATGCGGTAACATTTTTATATGTTTCGAATACATACCTCAAAGCCTGTTAACAGACTTGTACAGGCTTCTGTCAGCCCGCTCTTGGCGAATTGAACCTTCTGAATCACCGCACTCATAACAGTGCGGTGTTCTTCATCGATGGAGGCGCCGTTAAGCACCTCCAGCAAATTGTCTGGCGCCCCTGGGTGGACGGAGGTCGCCGGCGTCGTAGGCTTGCCCTTCTTACGAAGGCGCCGCCTGTCGGACTCTGGAATCGTTAACGGTTCCGGAGCAGTGTCCGGCCCAGGGCTGGACTTAGATCCCTCCGGGGCTTTACCCACTTTGGGCCTGGAGTCCGGGAGGTCGCCTTGCGGCGCCTCCAGGACCACCTCCTCCTGGTTGAGTCCCTTTTGGGACTCCACCTCGGCGTCGTCCGCAGGGAGAGGGGAGGAGGCCGTCGGAAGTGAAGCGCTATTAACGTCCGTCGAATTCAGGGAACCGCTTGACAAATCGCCGAGCTGAGCCCTAGGCGGACTGCATAATTGAATTTGGTGTCAGAAGGTACCGTATAATAGAGGAGCGCCATAAGTTATTCGGGTGTCCGGATACTTACGATTTTGCCAGGGGCTTGACCCTGGATGGCCATTCCTCCCCGCCGTCTTCGGCATCGGAGGCGTAGTCCGGCAGGAGGGTCCTCCCCTTCTTGGGCCCTCCGGCCTCCCCAGTTGGGGCGGCCTTCCTTTTCTTTCCTTCCCCCGCTGGAGGGGGAGAGGCTTCTTCTTTTTCCTCCTCCTCGTCTTCGGAGGTGGAGGGTGCTTCGGGATCGTCGGGTGATGAATCCGACACCACCAGGCGCTGGGAACTCTTTCGAGTCCCCGTGGCCTTCTTCTTGGCCTTCTTCTCCGGCACCACGTGAGGTGCCGGAACCAGCAGCTTCGTTAAGCGAGCGTCCGCTGGGTCTTCGGGCAAAGGAGCCGGACAGATCTTCTTCTGCCAGTCCTGTTAAAGGTATGGGGGTTTAGATCCCGCATAGAATCAAATCTATGGAAAACAAATACCCCGTAATGGAAAAATTAAGCTCACCGTGCTGGCTTGGCGCTTGGCGCAGAATCCGTGATCCTCTGTGACGGGAGGGGAGACCTCGGAGCTCTTGAATAGCACCTTCCAGGCATCCTCGTGCTTTGTGTCGAAGAGCCGGGACAGAGTCTGGTGCTGGGCCGGGTCGAACTCCCACAAGTTGAAAGCCCGTCGTTGACACGGGAGAATCCGGCGGAAGAGCATGACCTAGACTACGGTGACAAGTTTAACCTTCCTGCCGATCAGGTCTTTGATGCAGGTTTGAAGTCCGGTCACTTCTGCCGAATTACCCCACAACAGGTCCATCTCTTTCCAAGATGTGAGCCGTGTGGGGATGCCAGATCGGAATTCGGGGGCTGCTGCCCATTCAGGGTCACGCGGCTTGGTGATATAGAACCACCTCAATTGCCACCCTTTGATGGTCTCTATGAAGGCGCCCTCGAGCCATGTCATGTTGGCTATCTTGCCCACCATGGCGCCTTCGCACTCCGCTTGGCGGCCACCCACGACCTTCGGCTTGACGCTGAAGATCTTTAGCCATAGGCCAAAGTGAGGCTGGATGCGGAGGAAGGCCTCGCACACGACGATGAACACCGAGATGTTGAGGATGAAGTTCGGGGCCAGATCGTGGAAGTCCAGGACATAGTAGAACATGAGCCCCGGACGAACGGGTGAAGAGGAAAGCCCAGTCTGCGGAGGAAATGGGGGAGAAATACAACCCTCTCATGGGGCCTAGGGGTGGGGATGAGTTGCCTCTCATCTGGAAGCCGGTGCGCGATGTCGTCAGACAAGTATCCGGCCTTCCTCAACTTTTTGATTTGTCCCTCCATGACGGAGGAGGCCATCCATCTACCTCCCGCTCCGGACATGATTGGAGAAGGTTGAGGTAGGAAGTGCGGACTTGGGCGCTGGAGCTCAAGTGCGCAGGGATGGATAAGCAAAGGAGGAAGAAGGCGTAAATGGAAAGGGTAGATCCTTATCCCCTTATATGGGAGGCCGAAGCTACAAACCCCCACCAGCCTAATAAAACTCGCTTATCTCCTAAGCGCCGCGGTTAATGGCGCGGTTGGGTTACCCACGCCCGTATTGATGAGAATCCCGGAATAAGGGTACACGATCTCTGCTTTGACAAGACGTGCCAAGGAAACCGCCTCACTAAACGCGCTGAGGTGGAACAGTAAAATGATTCGAATAAAGGCTTGGCCGTGGCGTGATGTCATGCTGCGGAATACGTCAGCAGATTAGATTGGTACAGATATTATTCTCTCTACGGTGGTATGTGGAACTTATTTTCCAGAGCCGGACACTATCCTTGTGTTCAACATCTTCTATGAAGTGTTCGGAGGAGGAACCCGCCTTGCAATACCGAAGACAATTTGCGCGCCGGACTCGTTGTCATTGAAGCCTTGCTCAGGGGCTACTGAGGGAGTCCTGGATTAGGGGGTGTCTGGATGGCCGGACTATGACCTTTGGCCGGACTCCCGGACTATGAAGATGCAAGATTGAAGACTTCGTCCCGTGTCCAGATAGGACTTTCCTTGGCGTGGAAGGCAAGCTTGGCGATATGATATGAAGATCTCCTCCCATTGTAACCGACTCTGTGTAACCCTAGCCCTCTCCGGTGTCTATATAAACCGGAGAGTTTTAGTCCGTAGGACGAAGAACAATCATACCATAGGCTAGCTTCTAGGGTTTAGCCTCTTTGATCTCATGGTAGATCAACTCTTGTACTACCCATATCATCAATATTAATCAAGCAGGAGTAGGGTTTTACCTCCATCGAGAGGGCCCGAACCTGGGTAAAAACATCATGTCCCTTGTCTCCTGTTACCATCCGCCTAGACGCACAGTTCGGGACCCCCTACCCGAGATCCGCCGGTTTTGACACCGACAAGAACAATAATCAACTAGCATAGGAAGGCAAAACAAGTGCAACTTCAAAACTTTCAACACATAGAGAGGAAACTTGATATTTCAATATGTAAATGCATATGTTCCTCTCTCATAATAATTTTCAGTAGCATCATTAAGAAATTCAACCATATAACCATCACATAAAGCATTCCTTTCATGACACAAAAGCATAGAAAACTTATTACTCTCCACATAAGCAAATTTCTTCTCATCAATAGTAGTGGGAGCAAACTCAACAAAATAACTATCATGCAGTTGAAAATTAAAATCATGATGACAAGTTTCATGGGTATAATTATTCAATGTAGCATACATGTCATCACCATAATTATCATAGAAAGCGACCTTATTCTCATAGTTTATTGAAGCCTCATCCAAAATGGTGGATTCATCATTAAATAAAGTCATGACCTCTCCAAATCCACTTTCATCATTATAATCATCATAAATAGGAGGCATGCAATCATTATAACAAATTTGCACATCAAATCTTGGGGGACTAAAAACAGCATCTTCATCAAACATAGCATCCCCAAGCTTGTGGCTTTGCATATCATTAGCATCATGGATCTTCAAAGAGTTCATGCCAACAACATTGCAATCATGCTCATCATTCAAAGATTCTATGCCAAACATTTTATAGCATTCTTCTTCTAACAATTGAGCACAACTTTCCGATCCATCATTTTCAAGAAAGATATTATAAAGATGATCAATAATATGATGCAACCTTAATTCCATTTTTATGTAGTTTTCTTTTATAAACCAAATTAGTGATAAAACAAGGAACTAAAAGATTAGATTGCAAGATCTAAACATATACCTTCATACACTCACCTCCCCGACAACGGCGCCAGAAAAGAGCTTGATGTCTACTACGCAAATTTATTCTTGTAGACATATGTTGGGCCTCCAAGTGCAGAGTTTTGTAGAACAGTAGCAATTTTCCCTCAAGTGGATGACCTAAGGTTTATCAATCCGTGGGAGGCGTAGGATGAAGATAGTCTCTCTCAAGCAACCCTGCAATCAAATACAAGAAATCTCTTATGTCCCCAACACACCCAATACAATGGCAAATTTTATAGGTGCACTAGTTCTGCGAAGAGATGGTGATAAAAGTGTAGTATGGATAGTAGATATGAGTCTTTGTAGTGCGAACAATAAAAAAACAGCAAGGTAGTAAATAGTAAAATGGAGCACAAACGGTATTGCAATAATGGAAAATGAGGCCTAGGGTGCATACTTTCACTAGTGCAATCTCTCAACAATGCTAACATAGTTGGATCGTATGATTATCCCTCATAGTGCGATGAAGAATCACTCCAAAGTTCCTATCTAGCGGAGAACATAAGAATAAATTGTTTGTAGGGTACGAAACCACCTCAAAGCTATTCTTTCCATTCGATCTATTCAAGAGTTCGTACTAAAATAACACAAAGCTATTCTTTCCGTTCGATCTATCCTAGAGTTCATACTAAAATAACACCAAAGCAAATTCATATTCATAATACTCAATCAAACACAAAGAACTTCAAAGAGTGCCCCAAGATTTCTACCAGAGAAACAAAGGACGAGAGCGTGCATCAACCCCTATGCATAGATTACCCCAATGTCACCGCGGGAATCCGCGAGTTGAGTGCCAAAACATATATCAAGTGAATCAATACGATACCCCATTGTCACCACGAGTATTCAATTGCAAGACATATATCAAGTGTTCTCAAATCCATAAAAGTATTCAATCCAATAACAACGAAATATCCAAGGGAAAAACTCAATTCATCACAACAAGATAGAGAGGGGAAAACACCATATGATTCGACTATATTAACAAAGCCTGCGATACATCAAGATCGTGACATCTCAAGAACACGAGAGAGAGAGAGAGAGAGAGAGATTAAACACATAGCTACTTGTACAAACCCTCAGCCCTGAGGGTGGACTACTCCCTCCTCATCGTGGTGGCCGCAGGGATGATGAAGATGGCCACCGATGATGATTCCCCCCTCCGGCAGGGTGCCGGAACGGAGTCTAGATTGGTTTTCTGTGGCTATAGAGGCCTGCAGTGGCGGAACTTCCGATCTAGGGCTACCCCAAAGGGTTTTGGAATATTTGGGATTTTATAGGGTAAAGAGGCGGTCTGGGGGGCACCCGAGGTGGGCAGCACCCACCAGGGCATGCCTGGGCCTCCTGGCGCGCCCTGGTGGGTGCTGCTCCCCTCGAGCAGCCCCCCAGGTGCTTCCTTGGGCCACTGGCTTTATTTTGGCCAAAAAAAATCCTCCAGGAGTTTCGTTGCATTTGGACTCCGTTTGATATTGATTTCATGCGATGTAAAAAACAAGCAAAAAATAGCAACTAGCACTGGGCACTGGGTCAATAGGTTAGTTCCAAAAAATGATATAAAGTTGCTATAAAATTATTGTAAAACATCCAAGAATTATAATATAGTGGCATGAATACTTCATAAATTATAGATACATTGGAGACGTATCATTGACCAATACAGAAGGAGATGCATAGACATGGAAGATATTTCAATTATATAGAGATATATACATTCAACATAAAACTATATTTCCAAATAGAATATATGTTGAATGAAAAGGAAGGTTATGGAAGTCATACCTTCAAAGAAAATATGTGAAAGGTAATTTCTTTAGATGTCTTCTTTAGCAATGCACAAATAAGACAATCTCTGCAAAAATTAATGCAATCCTGCTAACAAAATGGAGGTATAGAGTTACCTTCAGTGGATGATAGCATCGATCATATTCTTCAAAGGGATCTAGTAACATGATTGTCACAATCCGCTAGAGCAAATCAAAACTTGCTAACAAAATGGAGGTACATGAGTTACCTTTTGTGGATGGTACCATCGATTGTCTTCTTCAAAGGATCTTGTAACATGATTGTCACAATTTGCTAGAGCAAACCCGGAACTTGGAAGTTATTTTTTGGGATCTCGGGTGTACCTTGATATACTCTTGACTGGCAGTATCTCTTCTTGTTAGCATATCATGGTGAAATTGTCTCAAAAAACCTTTACACAACAGCTTTCCTCCTCCCGACCAGGCCAAGGCTTCCGTCGGTTGCTGCTACTGCTAGCTGCAGGCGTGGTGGTCGATTTAGTGGATGGAGATGGTAGGATGGGGGAGATAAGGCCACGGAATTTTGTACCGAAGGAGAAGAAGAGGACGGATCTGGTGGCATGGGTAAGAAAAGTGGCGGGTGTGAAAGGGCTGGGGCGGGAGGTTGGGAATGATATTAATGGTTAGAAGACGTGGTAGGTCGGGCACACTGGGGAGAGGACGAGCCAAATTAAAGTGTCGGTGCGTCCTTCCCATTAATGTACATTAGAGAAGGTGAAGAGGAAGAGGAGCAGCCGTGTAGAAGAAAGGACACAGTGGAGGCACTATAGAAGGAAGTGGTACGATGCAGGGAGCCCTAATGGATACATGCTACAACATCCAGCCCAACCCATTCGAACTCTTTGGGGAGAAGTCGCTCGTACAGCCCAGCCAAAGGCGAGGCAGTCATGTAGTGAGAGTCCATTAGACCATATGGGGATCACAGTTCTGATTGGCTGCTTTTGCAAACTGAATAATTATGTGGCATAAAGCCGATGTGGATAGTGTGCATGATGAGAGAATAGGTAGTAGTGGGGATCAACTTGTTAAGAATGTAACATATGGAGATGGTGGCTATGGCAGTAGTGAACATGAATATGACATTTGCTAATGATGGAGGTGATAGAAAGCTTATGAGAGTCCTTCTCGTTTACAAAGTGTCGATGGGTAGGATAGGGTTTCGTAGACCTCATTACCTTCTGCTCATGTCGAAGACGTGGCGGTGCTACTATTGATTATCTGTTATTCTATCAACTTTGTTGACACCCAATTTTGTATGGAATCGACCATCTCCTTGGGTACATTCCATATATGCTTTGACTTCCACCTAAATATGTCCCTATATGCACGGAATAGAATAAACAAGGAGACTTTCCAATATTTGCAATTATTAGTGATCAGCAAACAAGTTGGAGTGAAACTAAAAAAAATATGATAACATCCAGTTAAAATGAGGCTAAAATGAATATAAAATCCACTCATCATCCGCCTAATCCAGCTCACAACCACCTCTATGTAGCTACAGGTGGTACTAGCATGCATGCCCCGTAGACATGGAAGGCGGCAACCACCTCGCCTCACCTGCCAGATCTAGCTCGCCACTGCACCTCCAGTCGAACGACCGCCAGAGCTGCCGCTTGGCCAAGGTAGAGGGGGAGCACCCACCCACTAGAGGACGCCATTGGGACATCGCCTCCATAGATCTGCACTACAGGGGGGGAGCGAGCCTCCTCCACAATGAATATGTACCGCTACATGAGCAACCAACCACCGTGTAATCAGGGACACACGAGGGTGTTGTGCCGACAGCCCCTGCAATGTCGAGAGACACCCGTTGCAGTCTACAAGACCTCGCTACGCCACGGTCCATGTGCCTCAGGAGAAACACCCACTGTCGTAGTTGATGTCGCCGCACAGACTTCGCCAAGTCGAGGCCTCTGGTGGCAGTGAGGGATGGAGAAAAAGTTGTGGCGCGATGAGGGTAGTCGCCTATGTGGTTTGATGTTAAAGGATATCATGATCCATACTGGACCATGTAGCACTCTTTTTCTCTTTTCTTTTCTTTTCTTATTCTTATAATCGTGATTGGTCCTTCTTTTCGGTGTTGTTATAGTTTCTATCACCTGGACACGATGTTCCCTCTTCCATAATACATTGGCGGTACAACTGATGCATTCCTATAAACAAAACAAATAAACTATACCTGGTTAAAGCTAATTTTAGTTTATATTAGTTTGTTGTGTCCTACCTTTATCCTCATCAATTTATTTCTAAAGCACTTAATATGGCTGGTATGCAACAGATTTTTCTTTTGTACTTTGAAGTTTGAACCAAATTGAGGGTTGATAGGAACTTAGTGTTGGGTGCTTTATGTTTTTTATGACAGAGGCTCAAGATAAACCCCTTCTTTGAAACATAGCCATCAACCAACTATAATTACAACTGCCACAACTTATAAACCAAAGAAAAACAAAGGAAACTAGGGATGTAGCCCCAAATGTGACTGATACAAAGTGTTGAAGGAAAGCTAACAAGCAGCGAACAAAGAAGCAAAAGCCATAATGTCGACGGCCTTCTCCACCATCCTCATCGTATTAGAGGGAGGGGCAAAGTCTTGAGGAAATGTTATGCCACATGGGAATATCCTACCTTTGTTGTCTCCTAGTTGGTGAGACCACATCACAATGCCATTCGCCACCACCACCAAAAAGGCCCATGCCTTCTCACCCTGGATCAAAGGGTGTCGCATCGTCGGCAAGGTAGAGCTGCTCACCAGAGAGCAAGCACGGACACAGACTGGCTGCCAAGGATACACAACAATGAGCACAACCACCTCATGAAACAAAATCTCATGGAGAAACATGGAAGCCCACAACACAAATCACGCAGAAGACTCAAGCAACCATCGTCGGCTAGATTAGGAGGACCCTGATCCGACGCACGCTGCGCTGCATGGACCTCCTAGAAACTCAGGGAAAGGGTCGCGACGTCGCGCCTGGAGTCAACTGCCATCCCCGCCAAGGAGTATCATGAATGCTGCTAGTAACCTATGTAGCTTCGATGATTAGGTTCTTTGTGGTGGAACCAGTGTCAGAGCTAAATTTCCGGCGGATCTATGTTAGGGGGTCCTGGGCTGGTAATATTAGCACTATGGTAACAGAGACACATGTTTTACCGAGTTTGGGGTTAATACCCTACGACTTGCTTTGATTGTATTGATATGATGGGGTATGAAGTACAGGTTGCTCTACCACGAGATCGTTGTGTAAGATTCTAATGATCTATCGATTAGCCTAGCCTCGGTTTATATAATGCATAGGAGGCCTAGGATAATATGAGTCCTAGTCGGCTACGTCGGTGGAGAGAAATCTTGTATGCCAAGTCTTGCAAAATCTTCTGTGTATACGTCATGGGTTGCCCGAAGTGGCCCGCTAATGAACCGCCGCGGGGGTTCTCGACCCGGCCAGAAGATGACATGGTAAGTACCCCTAGTTTAGGACTCCGTCAACCAGCCCACCATGGTTTAAATTATAGGATTGGTGCTAATGCTCGCATTTTTCTGAATTTATTTTAGCCTTTTTGATGATGTTCGTTCAGGGAAAGGATATGTTCCCATCGACTATGACACGCATGTGGTAACTTCATCAATATCAAGATGTTGTGTCAGCTCAATATCTCGAAGGTGTTCATAGGATAGGGTGTCAACGCGTGTGTTCATAGAAATGATTGTATGTGCATGTATGTGAGCAGGTTGTACTGTGTTAAAAGAAATCTACCACACCGCATACACATGTACTCCCTCCGTTCCAAAATATTTATCGGAGAAATAGATATATTTAGATGTATTTTAATTCTAGATGCATTCGTTTTTATCAATTTTTCAGCAAGTATTCCCCAACGGAAGGAGTACATGACTCTGTTTACTTTTCGAAGTAAGTCACGTGACACACAAAGACTTTGATTCCTAGTATGCTGGTATCTCTATATCATAAGCCTGAAACCCAACAGTTCTCACTTTGTCCTGTTATTTGGTTTGTTAGTGCAGACTGATAAATAGGATTTTAAGTTGAGCAGAACTCTGCAGACGGGAGAAACGCAAGGTGGCTGCCACAAGTTCGAAATTCCTAGAAGAGTAACTTCAACGTCGAAGAAACCAGGTGACTCCTTTAAATTTCATGGCGATCCTCTTATGTTGTGTTACTTCCAAAGCCTTGGCGCCACACACTCCAGAGGTTTTTCGGCAACAACGGAGCACTGGTATATCTGCATCAGCTCGTCCCCGGCAAATCCCTATCGGCTTAACCACGAAGTCTTGGGGCATCAATCCGCCGATAAGAAGAGCAACACAGTATGTGGATACGATGTCTCCTCCTCTCTAATCTTGTTCTTGGGATGCACGAACATATCATTTCCCCACCCTCTCCTCTCTAACCATCTCGTTCTTTTCACGCATGAACTAGCATATATCATTTGCCCATCTTATTAACTTGTAGTGCATCGATGATAGCATGCGTGAGTGAGAAGTATCAACAAACTTCATGGTAATTACGTTATGTATCACATATTCACTTTTTTTAAAGAATCCCAGCCGTCGGTGGAGACCCCGGAGAACTGCTAGTGCTAGGAGCCAATCTCCCAATACCCGACTTTTCTTCATGGTGAGTGCAGACCAGTCGCACCGTTGCCCGTGTTTCATCAATTTCCCCTTCTCATGTTCACAAGCTGTGAGCTTCTCAGGGCCACGTGGCTGGTTGGTGCCTTCTTTCTTGCAGCACCTGCTTACTGGCGATTCAGAGCACTGGAAGGTAAACCCAAATCAGATAATATTCCTACTTCTAACATGTTAATATCTTGGCGTGCGTTTTTTATTTCAACTTCTCTCTTTGTGTATAAATCACACACGATAGATAAGGCGGAGCAAACAGCAGAGGCAACAATAGAGATGGTCGAGAAGGTGGCCGAGGCGGCGGAGAGAATCGCCGACGACGTCTCTGAAGTGTTTCCCGGCAATGAAAGACTCAAGAAGGCAGCATCCAGTGTCAAAGCCGTGGCAGATGAGATCGAGAAGGATGTGGACAAAGCCGAGCACTACTCCATAAGGTTAAGCCAAGTCAACTGCCAACTATAGTAATTTGTTACTTCCACGTTTGTCCTTCCGTTATTCCGTGGTACCTTCGCGTTCAAATTATGGCAGTTAATGGTGTCACTGTACTGGCTTAACTAGCTCATCGTGCACGTTGCCTGTTGTTCATTGTTTTATGCAAGAATTGCAGGCCAAGCATGTCAGTATGATAGAGCAAGAGATAAGCATGTTAGGGCATCTCCAACGCCGACCCCAAATCGAACACCGTATCCGTCCACGAACCGATGAAGATCTGTCCGCAGACACTGATATAGGAGCCGATCATCTAAAACTAGCCACAAACACCCGCCTCTTTTTTTTTAAGTCTGCAAGCTCAAAATAACCGCATACCAAATCATAGTTTATCTAGAAATGCTCACATACGGCAGTAGTTCTAATTTAAATATTACAATTCAACAAATTTTTCAAATTAAAGTAGTTTAAACTTGAATTCAACTAGCACATATGTACTAGTTGTCCCCTTAACCGCCCACATATGTCCAATCAAATATTCCTTTGGTTGCTCATGAATTGCTCGATGTCGAATTTATTAATGCATTTAAACAAATTCATCAAACGTGTCCAGATTCTGTTCTGAAAGTTCGATAGGATCATCCATATTCTCAAATTCAAGAGTTGCGTCAGCTCCTCCATGATCATATCGTGCATGATCACACAACATGTCATCACCTCTCACAAGGTCTCTGGATCCAATTATTTACAGGTCCATGAACAGTTGCAAAATGAGTCTGGAGAACTCCAAATGCTCTCTCAACATCCTTTCTAGTTGCTTCTTGTTTTTTGGGCAAAGTGAAACCTTTTTGACCAAGTGGGTCATTGATGGTCTTGACAAAGATAGCCCCGGAAGAAGATACCGTCAATCAGATAGTAGTTCATGTTGTATTCATGCTAAATGACAGTATAGTTGCAAGGAGAAGCTTTTCCTTCAGTTAGCCTAGCAAACAATGGATATCGTTGCAGCACATTAATGTCATTGTCAGACTCGGGCATTGCCAAAGAAAGCGTGCCAAATTTAGAGATCATGTGATGCACCTGCTTCAGAAATGATGGTGGGCTTCTTAATATGGCCCTAATATTGCCCTTGTAGAGCTTTTTGGCAGTTCTTCCATCTCCAATGCATGCAGTAAAGAGATCCGAGCAAACCTGGTCACACTCTTTCTTCGGACATTGCCAAGAGCCTCTCGGTGTCTGCAACAGTTGTTTCTCTGAAGTATTGAGGTCCAAACACTGAGACCACGACAATAGCAAACCTAACCATGGTATTTCTGCATGTGCTCTTAGACATACGTAGGTATTTGTCCCATGAACCAAAGGCCGTGCCATATGCAAGATTTCGCTATGCGGCCGTGCACTTCTGGAACCAGAGAATCCAATCCTTCTTATGGCATCCTTCTTCAAGATGAAATAGTCATCAAAGGACCGAACGCCATGGTAGAGACGATCAAAGACAGTTATTCGCATCCGAAAGCATCAGCGACAATTTTCTGCGAATAGAGCATCGGGGGAAAGTAGTCGTCCATCAGCGTCAAATGGCCACGTGCCCTGTTTCGATTGAGCACTCAATGACTTTTGATCGATCCCTTGAAATTGAGAACATCTCTTCTGCACGCTCCCCGTATGCAAGGACCACCTACATTGTTGTCGTCACATCCGTGTAGTCCTCTGCGTTGGACAAATCATCGGACGACTCAGTGTATTGCTCGTATATGTACTCCATATCTGAATCCATTGCCCCCAAAGAAGAAGGGGCATTTAACCAAACACTTTTCAGGTGTGGTGACTACCGTAGGGGCGGCTGGTACCTACGCCATAGACGAACAAGAGGTGAGCACCGGCGGTGGAGGACAAGCAACATGGAGTCCGGTGTAGAAGTGGATCTCGCGGAGGTCGCGGAGTTCCGAGAAGGGTTTGGCGGGCGACCGGGGTGGTGGAGTGGCGGCAGCGGCGAGAGAGAAAATGGTTGCAAAGAAAGAGGGAAGGATGGAGAGGCAGGTCCAGGAGGTGTTTTGGGTGGGACTTTGGGTGGCCTGGGGCTGTCGGAGTTCTACGTGGCTGCTATCCGAACACCTGCAAAGCCCCCCTAGTTTGTTTCTGACTTGCGGAAAAAAGAACGTTTGGATCGGTCGATGGATGGATGCAGGGATGCGTTGGATGGCAAAAGATGTCCGGACCGTGCGGTCCGGACGGATGCGGGCGGTTTGAGGGTCCGCTTTGCAGGCGCTCTTAAACCATATCGCTACTTGTGCAGGACACAAACAATGTAAAAAGTTAAACCCTTGCAATACCAGTGACGACTAGATCGATGTTTCATCCTTTCTACAACCAAAATACCTTTCCCAACACCACGTGGTCTACGGGCCACTGTTGATCGACCGACTCCGGCATAGCCATGGCCGCCACCATTGCCACCATCGATGTCGTCATCACAATCTACATCGTCATTGGTTCTCCATTTTTGTCTTCAGAAGGAGAATATCCCATTGACAAGTGTGCCCCATATGTCATGTTGAGTATTGAGGGTAGGTTTATTGGGAGCTACAAAATCAGCCCACCTAAACCCCCACATTTTCTTTGCGAGAATGCTAGGGTCATATATTAAAATTGTCCAATCCTTACAAGGCCATCCTTATAAAAATAGATACTGACATATTGGTCCTTTGATATATCGACATCGCTTTCCTCCTGCACTCGGCAATGGCGCGTCGTGAGCAAGGCTTGATGCCCCCCTCTGGATCTATGAAACACCTTCAGATCTAGGGTAACACCTGATGCAACGACTAGGAAGTCGCCAATTGGAGCTCGAAGAAGCCGATGACACTGAACTGAGGATAAATCGTCGTTCCAGAGAATAAAGTGACAAGGAGGGTTGGACAACCATACATGATCTGTCCAGATAGAACTTGAGAGCCATAACCTCGAAGACCACCTAGAAAAATATAGACAGAAAAAGGGGCCCCAATCTGGCGCAGACCAAAGCACAACACACCCTGTGTTGGTGTCCTGGATTAGAGGTGCTTGCCACGTCGGCCTGCTAATTATGGGTCGGGCCGATGACCCACCGAAGACTGACGAATGGGCCATGCTAGCCCTGGTCCATGGCGTAATCAAGATGAAGATCTCTTGGAGGCTTGGCGTACACTTTAAGCATATTTGTATGATCGGCATGCTTATCTCTAGATTGTAACCGACCATGTGTAAACCCTAGGTACCCATGTCGTCTAGTCTATAGAGGCACGGTTACGCAGTTTTAGAGCTTAGAACATCTTCATATGATCTCGAGGTAGATCATATTGTACTTTGTACTCCATCACAATCAAAAATATAAGAAGCGGGACATAGGGTTTTACCTCATCAAGAGGGCCTAAACCTAGGTAAAACATTACCATCTAGCTCAGATCACCAAGCTTGAGACCCCCTACCCGAGATCTGCCAGTTTTAGAAGCGACACCCTCCATGGATGCCAATCGGCATCGTTGGAACGATTACAAGATGGACATAATTTATTTCACGCCGCTAATGACGACATCGCCTCGCCACCACCGACTAGACACATAGAATGAACCCTAGCCAGGACTAGAGAGACCCAGACTCCAAGATCAATGAGATCGGGGTTCCACCACCTCGACGATTTTGTAAGGCACCTAGAGATGATGATTGCTACATGGGACACCCTAGCTGCATGTTTTTCATGAGGGAGATGAAAGAGTTCCCCGAGAAAATATCGGTAGAGCTCCACTAACCACTTATTGGTGACTGGATGGAGATGCTCTAAGTGCTAACCTCTACCAAACACACGCCCCACCACACCTTAAGCCCCTCCACAACAACCCCACCCCAAACCCCCATCCAAAGCTCACCTAACCCCTCTATTTCACTCGCTCTTTGACCCTGTTGTCGCATTTCTCTCTGTTATCTCTCTACTTAGATGTCCTACTTCTCTCCATCACCTCTTTAACCTTGTCGGCTTCCTTTCCCTCAACTTTCTTCCATCTTGGCCGCAAACATTGTCCCCCTTCATCTTCTCTTTTGTACGTAATCGCCTTCCTCCTCACATGTCCAAACCGCCACCCTCACACATGTAGTAGTGGAGTAGAGCCCCATCGAAGATAAACCTATCTATGGATGGGATCTTCTCGGGGTATCTCCCCTATCAAATAAGAGCATCTCTAGCCCTTCGCCTATAATCATTTAATCCCCTAAAAAATTAGGGAAGTAACCCCCACCTAGTTTCTCATGTACCTTTAGTTCCTCAAAATTCTAGCTTTTCATCCCTCAAAACATAGCTCTTCATCCTGATTTTGCTCTAAGAAGAGGAACTCTCAGTAAAAATAGAGCCAACCTCCTCCCCCTCCCCTCCCCAACACACACGCCAAAAAATAACCCCTCCCCCACACTCATAGTGCGCCAGCCAATGTGTTGCCTGATTGGCCAGCTACAGGTTATAAATCGACACTGGCTCTCCTCCAAACCAGACTCCCTAGCCGCCACCACCATTTCCACTCTTTCCCCATAGGATTCCCATTGCCATCGCCGTATTCGAGCTTGCCGCTGTCGTGCCTAAATCGTGCCACCCTACACTCGTTATTGCACCCTCGGGATATTGTGTCATCGCCTGATATAGTATATCATGCTCTCATCTGAGCGACGCGCCCAACTTGTCTCAGAGGACCGCACATATATGACAATGCGTGAGGCATCAAAAGCCGCCGATAGATATCCGATCTTGGAGGAGGGAAGGAGAACGATGACAGTATGGAGGTGGAGGAGGAGCTCGTCGCTGTTGGATTCGAGCTCATCGGCATGGACGGGGAGCAATCCAACACAACGGAGGAGGGTGGAGCGCCATCTGCCTCCTCTTGTGGGAGGAGGTAGAGACATGGTACCATGCCGCCCTCGTCAAGGAGGTGAAGCACCATACAGCGGAGGTGCAAGTCGAAGTCAAGTGTGCCGCTATCGTCATCATGGTCAAGCTCCTTGCCAACCTAGACCTCGTCGTCGAGAAGGACACCAACCTTGGGTTTGTTAATGATGAGGGAGCAAATGTTCACCTAGCTTGACGACATGGACTCTGACTCTGATGACATGTCATGAATTTTCCCAATCGCCAATGCCACAAGACCGGTGGCTCCGGCACCACGGTGATAGAGCTCTCCTCTGATGAGGAGTAGTGGTAGTTTATTTATCTTGTTTTAGATCATTGTAGTGTTTACATATGATATGCTTATGTTCAATGTGATAGTATTGCATTATTATGCAATGTATCCAGTCTAAATTTATATGAAAATTTGAGCATTCTAGTGGGTCATAGATGGGGTTGTCTATGGTAGTGTAAAAGTAAAGTAGAACTATTTTGGGTTGACTGGCATTTGATGGCAACTAGTAATTAGTAACGGTACATTGAGTACAACATTAGGTGATTGTGTGTGAAGACGTTCGGTTCATATTTTTATGAAACTAATTATAATTCTCTTGATTCAATGCAGATAGATGAGATAGAGGAAGAGGTGGATTCTGTAGTGGAGTCTTTTACGAAGAAAGGGTCAGGAAAGAATAAGTAGCAGGTGTATATGGAGAGCAGCAATTCGGTGCCCAGGCTCATCTGCACCTGCAATGAAGGATTTTTTTAAACAAATGCTAGAAAAAATTAAGAAATTCCAATTTTCTTTGCATGGTAGATAATTTGATGCGTGAGGTGCACTCCAAATTTCAGATCATTTGGACATCTGAGTAGCTCTCGGCAAAAAAGACAGGGTCTATAAAAAAATTACTGTTCATGTATTGTTCTGACCTAATTTGTCTATTTTATGGTTGGTTGACGGTCATTCATAGTGTTATATGTTGGAAATATGCCCTAGAGGCAATCAAGTCGAATGAACTTTCTGTTTGTTTACGATGTTACTAATATAGTACTTAAACACTATCAGTAATATATATTGAAAAGTGTGTGACTTGTATGTGAGACTATGTATTGTATGGTGTTTTCTAAAAGGTCCCTAGTCAGTAGAAGGATGAGACCAAACTCGCACCCGGCTAGACTGTCATACAACATAGTAGATAGCTTGATCTCACTGGCCATGTAGCACTAGATTCTAGCCGAATAGCATGGACTTGAAGGGATCTGAGGTTAGCTCCTTGAAGTCCGAACTGACTCAAATAACTTGTCATGTCGGATAGACCCAACGATGGGACCCAGCAAAAGTTCATCTACCAGTCTCAAGTACGACATGTGTTATGTGTCCAAGACCTGAGGTCGATGCATGGACTCGAGACGATGACCAACCTACTTAGGGCCGACCATAGGGCCGACCAAACGCTACTCCATTATTGAGCAGTTATAAAGTTCGGTTTTGCGCTGGTACAAACTCATGCCATGAGATATGGCGAATTAAGAAATGATTTGCCCCCTCCGACTTGGGGAGATATACTTTGGACCCCTCATGTGATCCGACTCGAATAAGCATGACCATGTGACATGGATTAAGTGTTAATCCGGTTTCGGGTGTTGGCATCACATGACGAAAAAGAAGTTGGGCTGCACAAGAATGACCGATTCACCTTGAGCCCGACAACATATCATGAGCCAAAAGGAACACACATTGTACTGGTTCACCAGATCGGGTTCATCGAACACTTGGAGTTTACATGTTTTTCTAGAAGCAGCTATCAGCTAGTCGAGTTGGATGTGAATCTAACTCGCGACCATGTCTATATGAACCTAATGGTTGTGTGCTTAAAGAAAGGAACCCATGAGGTCAGATCCAACTTTGCAGGTCGGATGTGATCCAACCTGAACTTGGGTCTTGGGATGAGTAGATCATGGGTCGTGGAGTCCTAGTGGGACTCATGTGTTGACTATCCTAGTGGGACCAACACTGTCCTTGAATCTCATGTGGTAGTGTTTGATGTCGCTCTTTTCCTAAGATGGTCTCAGAACCTATATTAGAAGGCATTCGCAAGTATTTTTCATTCATAGTTTGTGTTTGGACATTGAGTGCTTTAACCTCTTATCTAACATTTGTTGGGCAGCCCTTTCTGAAATACACCAAAGACTTGCTATTATTAATGCTTTGTCCGGAAGCCTAAGAGTAAGACTCAAGAAGGTTTGACACCTTTGTCTCCCCTGAATGTTTGCCTTCAAAAAAAGCAGGCTATCATCTGCAAACAACAAATGGTTAATAGGCGGCGCCGATTGAGCAACTTAGATTCCATTGAGCCGAGACAATTGATCTCTGGATTTGAGGAGGCCCGAGAGGCCCTATGCTGTTAACAAGAAAGATTAGGGTGAAATTTGGTCTCCGTGCCGAATACCTTTGGTGGGTTTGAACTCGTCAAGCTTCTTGCCATTGAATAAAAATGAACAAGTGACGGAGTTAACCATACTCATTACTATAGAAACCTATATGTTAGAGAAACCATGCTTCAGCATTATTACTTCCAAATATGGTCACTCAATTCTATTATATGCCTTCATCATGTCCAACTTAAACGCACAATGATGGTGTTTCAGAGCTTTGTTCCGCTTCATAAAATGCAAACACTCGTAGGCCACAATTGTGTTATCTGTGATGGGACGCCTAGGAACAAAAGCGGACTGTTGCGATGAGATGATCTCAAGAAGTACCACTGTCAACTGATTAGCAACAACTTTGGATGCAATTTTATAGAGCATGTTGCAAAGACTAATGGGGTGAAACCTGGTCAATGAGGTAGGATTTCTTACCTTTGGTATAAGAACCAAATAAGTTTTGTTAATGCTCTAAGCACTCTCTTCGTCTTCCACAAATTGCAGGACTACCTTCGTCACCCCATCTCCACAAATATCTCAGTGCTTCTAGAAGAAGTGAGCTGAGAAGGCATCAGGACCCGAGGCCTTCGTAGGAAAATTTTGAAACAATGCAGTCTTTTCCTTCGTTTTTAGAGATGGGCTACTCGAAGGTTGGACAAGTGAAGCACTAATGGACCGGAGGGTATCCTCATGCCATGTTCCATTAGTGGGGATAGAACTAATGGACCGGAGGGTATCCCCATGTCATGTATCTTTCAGGGACTGGATAGAGGAGAGATTTTAGGCAAGTGCATGAGTGATGTATTATAAATGTATTAAAAAGTATTCGTCGTGTATTATAATATACTAGCAAGATGCTCGTGCATTGCACGGAACATCAAGATGTTTTTTTTATAAAACACATGTTGTGATTGACCCATGCGGGAGTAATCTCATGTGTAAAAACTAATTATATCTCGAGAAAGATGAGAGATAAGGTGAGGATGAGTGGGGCGTGGTGGTGATTGGTGATCGGACTGAGCGGAGCCATGGGGATGGACGACGCCGGCAGCGGTCACCATGCCAGATTGTTCTAGAGACTTCATTTTTTAATCAGCAATGAGGTTGTGGGAGAAAAGGATGGACGAAGGAAGGTCTTATCTGCAAATGTGGAGAGAGGTGAGGGTATCTTTTTGCAAAATTGTCATAGTTTGCTTTCTATCCGTTAAATATAGATCGGACGGTCTATATTGCAAGATGGCAGGCACACCATTATCACCAACTCGGTTTTTTATAATGTTCATCATGTTTTTCTAACGATGTTTATTGTGTATTGAAAAAATGTTAGTTGGTTGTTTAAAAAATATTCATTGTGTATTCAAAATGTACCAAAAATCGTTCCTAGTGTATTATAAAATGTTCATCATGAAAAATGTTCATCATGTTTTTCTAACGATGTTTATTGTGTATTGAAAAAATGTTAGTCGGTTGTTTAGAAAATATTCATTGTGTATTCAAAATGTATCAGAAATGTGTATTAGAAAATGTTCGTTAAACCGTAAGGAATTTGGAGACTCTACATGAATAAGTTCTGTCTTATTGACATCATTTGCATCATTTCCAGAAGTGATATGAAACAAAAACACAAAATATGCTCTATGCCACTCGACGGGGTTCACGCCACTTTCAAAACTATTCCTTAAACAAAAGGAATGTAAAAAATTGGTCCATATCTTTCCAATGGCATAACATATGCATCATTCCGACGAAAACGCACAAAAACGGTTCATCCAACGAGCAGTTCACAACTTTCTACGTTATACAATTTCAGGTTAGTCTGCTGCCGTTCTAAACTGGCGTACAAAATAGTTATTCTACAATACGCGCGTGTGTGTGAACTCTTTTCAGAATTTTTTGAAGTGCGGGAAAATATTTTTGACGATAAAAGAAAATAAAGGTCTCCCTTTTCGCTGCTAGCGCTCGGCGGAAGAAAAGCAGCCGCACATTTTTCCACGGACCATTTTCGCTTGTTTAGAGGCTGCATAAGGAGTCAATTTTAGAATAAAAAGAGACAACACAGTACCACCTTCAGATTATGGACAACAAAAAACGGCCAATTGCATGCATGCACAGAAACCAAACTAATGAACCTAGTCGGATATCACGCTCGTTCGCTGGGACCCATTTCTCTCCATGACAGCCCATCATCATACTGAACCGCGCCCGCTTGGCCGGTAAACAGATTTAGCTCTAAGAGCATATATGCACCAAGAAATCATCGTCAGTCAAATATCTCCTGGGATTCAATTTTGCTGTGTTGTCTGCAAGGTTCGGTCAAAGGTACACCATTAGCACGGAAAACCAAATACTGTGAGATTGAATATCTTCATCTTATTCTACTCCACAGGCCAAATTTTTAGATCCAGCACCCATTTATGAATATTCGAGGTAAGAAACCAAATAATATCAACAGCTATGCGTGCACTCTCTCGTCCACACGATTCTGAACAAAAACGCAAAAATGCAGAATTGCAATGTCATGCAAACATTTTGAATCCTACAGAACTGAATTTGCAGAAATGCTTGTTTGATTGTAGTATCATACTCCTGGTCAAATGGTATTTTTTCCCAAGAAGTTTGAGTCAATGGTATTTTTTCTATTAAATGCAGTGCAGTGGAATGCTTAGGAAAAATCCTGTGGTGTACGATCCTACAAATCAAAGAATCATCATTAGGAGAATTTCCCAAGGATTAAAACTGTCCAGAATTCCGACGAACATCCTTTGAGGGCTTGCTTGCACGAAAGCGCAAACATTGGAAGTCCGGAGGCATGAAAAAGATTCAAGAAAAAACTGTGTGAACTCACTGCTCATCCTTGGAAACTCGGTAGTACTTCTCGGCAAGCTGCCTCTGACCAATAAGCTGAGCAAACCGCTCATCATGGGTGATTACAATCAGCTGGAAGTTCTCCTGGCCTTTTCTGCTTTCCATTATTCTATGGCACACACAAGAGACTCAGTTAATGGTAAAATAAGCTCCAAAATGATAATATAATTGCCATGCCTAAGGTTTACCTCAATAGGGCAGCAGCTAGGCTCTCCGCATTCGGCCCGTCAAGATTGGTGGTTGGCTCATCCAGAGCTAATATGCCGCAATTCAGACAGAATGTCTCTGCCAGTGCCAGTCTGATTATAAGAGAAGCAAGAACCTGAACAGCAGTGGAGATAACTTTGAGATATGATTCTCCATGTTCAACAGATTCATAAGGTCGTGCTACCATTATTCGAACACAGTTATTGGTTCAAACAAGACTGCAAAGAAGATGTTACTACAGCAACCGAAGTTTACGATGACAAAAGAAACAAAACAAAGTTCACCTTCTGGCCAGCACTGCATCGCCCTCGCATTTCCAGCTCAGCACCACCATTTTGCATGACAACCTACAAGATGGTTCAAGCAGGCAAATGTAACAGCGGTCCAAGCAACTCGGATCGTCAAACGTGTAGCTAATTTAACTTACACGATAGCTATATGATCGAGTGCCTGCACCCTCGGAGTCAGAACTGATGCTTATGCAATCAATATCTTGGCCGTATGGAGTACATCAGGCTCTCTGGCGATAGCCGAGGCGACCCACGACCGGGTCAACATGGAGGCGCCGCCGCCGGCGGCGGCCGCGATGAGCGGCGAGGGGTGGGTGGCCTCCTCGTTGAGGACTGGAGCACCTTCAAGGCGCGCGGAAGGGACCTTCTCTCCCGAGCGAGGAACCCGCAGAAGTTACTGCGGCGGATGCAGAGCAGGGCTGCGATGCTTCTCAAATCTGATTTGGATGCGGCTAAATTGAAAAGGGAGATGACCGGAGGTACGGATGCGGGACAAGGGGCGGCGATCCAGCCGGCGGAATTAAGGGTCCAGGCTTCAAATCCGGTGAGTAATGAGGAGGATTTGGGGGCCGTTTCTGATGGGTTTGGTTTGATTTTCAAAAGGGGATCAGGAATGAGGCCGGACGAGGCTAAAGGAATTAACAGGGGAGTTAATCCTGTTAAATTGGAGGCGAAATTTGAGGAACTCCAAGCTTATTTCTTGCGGGGGGGTCGGCTCTGTTTTCTTCAGTCTACAGTGTTCTGCTCCATACCAGTTTCTTCTGTTGCTCTGTACTTTCTGTCCATGGCAGGCCAAGGCGAGGATCAAGGTCGAGGAATGATGAACCTGACCATTGCTGGGTCGGGTGATGGTGGTGCTGGGTCCAGAACCCCTGAGGAAGGGCCGGCCGCAATGCAGCCAACGGCGACCCCAGCCACGCCCACGGTCGGAAAGGGAAGGAGTGATGTCGGGGGTCCGTCAGGCCTAGCCCTGACCACTCCCCCGAACCCCTCCGTTGGCTTCACTTCTGCTTCGGAGCGCCCTCCTCCTCTCCGCAGGCATGGCAAGGCCAAGATGGTCGAGTTCGATGACTCGCCAATCGTCATCGACATGGAGGCAATGGTGAGTGCGGTCAAGGGAAAGCTGGCTGTGGGGCGAGTGCTCTCCCCGTACCCAGCCAATCCTTCGGCCGTCGTCAATGAGCTCAAAGGACCCTGGCGGCTTCGTGGTGATGCGAGGGCCCAGATGGTCACGAGCATCGACAAACGCTTCGTGGTGGATTTCACGGAGGAGGGGGATCGGCAGCATGTCCTGGCTGCTGGTCCTTGGCACTTCCACAACGACGTCGTCATCTTCGCCGACTTCGACGGCCAGGGCAACCCAGCGGAGGTCGACCTCAACTCCATCAGATTGTGGGCACAAATCCACAAGCTGCCCTTCGTGTTGAAGACCGAGGAGATGGGGTGGACTTTCGGCAAGAAGCTCGGCAAGGTCATCGCGGTGTCCCACCGGAACAAGATGATCCTTGACGAGCATCTCCGCATTCGAGTGGAGCATAAGGTGGACACGCCGCTGAAGAAGGAAGTTGGGTTCACTCCGGTCGGCAGCAAGGACGAGATCACGTTTAAGGTGAAATACGAGAAACTTCCAAATTTTTGTTTCTGTTGTGGCATCCTGGGCCACACTACGGAAAGATTCTGCAGCATGCCAAAGGAACTGCGCAAGCCAAACTTCTCCATCGACATGATTCCTCGACTTCGGAAGCACCGGGGCAAAGTTGTCGGACAGAGTCATTTCGGCGGTTTCCAAGGCTGTGCGCAACCTTTCAGTGGCTGCGGCAGGCTCGGGTCCTTCTTCAGATGTTGCGGGAAAGGTGGCGGGGGATGCGGGTACCCAGGAGGGGTTGCCGGCGCCCCCGAACCAGTTGGTGGCAAGCCAAGTTGATCATCCTCAACTTCATGTGCCTAGGGGGGGCCTCAACATCAACCTGGTCACCCCTGGGTCATCTCCTGCGGATGGAGGTGGACACAAGAGGAATTTGGATGATCCTGCTAGGGCCTCTATGGCTCTGATCCAAGACCAGGCGAGTGATGCTACTGATGTTCCTATGCAGCAGCGGCCTCAGGAGCAGGCTGGGGGTGCAACTGCTGAGGTGCATGCACAGCCGGGGCACCAGCTGACCCTGGCTTCTGCTGCTGCTGTGGGCGTGCAGCTGCAGCGGCTTGAGGGCGAAGCTCAGGTTCAGGTGGCCATTCACAAGGATGGTCGTGACGATGGTGCTGATGTTGGCGCCCAATGGCAAGCCCTCACTTCTGCTGGAGTCCAGCGGTGGAAAAGGCTTCACCGACAAGAACAGGACGAGAAGGTTATGCTGCAAGCCGCATGTGTTAAACATGCGGTTTTTGGCATCCCCACTCCGCCGAACAGCGGCAGCGATCTTTCCGGCGGCAAGGCGGCCTTTGCTGCAATGCTTGAGGGCACGGCTGGTAGCAAGAGGCGCTCACCGGATGAAGACAAGGACATGGTTCTTAGCATGAATAGCTCCAGTACTAATAGCATAGAGTTTAGGGTGCTCTAGATATGAGTATGACATGTAAAAGTGTGTGTGTTGAGAGAGTTGAATCTGTAGTAGGCATAGAAGGCTCCACTGTTCATATTACAGAGGAGATAGTTGTGGGAGAGGAGGAGGATCAAAATAGGAGAGAGTCCGTAGGCGATGGTAAGGAAATTGGGGGTATAAGCAAGGAAGCTACCGGCCCTGGGGCTGCCGGTCAACTGATGGGCGCACTTGATGACGCCCGTCAGGAGCCATGAAAATGATATGTTGGAACTGCCGAGGCTTAGGTCAGCCTCGAACAGTTCAAGAACTTGTGTGCCTTTCAAAGACACACCGGCCTAACATTATCTTTCTTTCTGAAACAAGAAAAAATAAAGAGTATGTTGAGAGTTTGCGCTACCGCTTGGGTATGAAAAATGTTTTTGCTGTTTCTATGCCAGGCAAAGGAGGTGGATTAGCGGTCTATTGGGATGACCTGTACACTTTGGAGTTAAACAAATATGGGGAACATTTTATTGACATGTACATTTCCAACGATGCTGGCACTAAGTGGAGATGCACTTTTATCTATGGGGAGCCGAAGGCGAGCCAAAGGTATGTTATGTGGGAATTGTTAAGGCGTATAAAACCTCTTGGGTCGGGTCCATGGTTTATGGCTGGTGACTTTAATGAGGCTATGTGACAAGATGAACATTTTTCTCGGATCAAAGGTCACCAAAACTTATGGCTAATTTTCGTGAGATCATGTCTGAATGCAACTTGTTTGATTTGGGTTTTCATGGAGTTCCTTGGACCTATAACAATAAGCAGGAAGGTAACAAGAATGTGAAGGAGCGGCTGGACCGGGCGGTGGCGTGCCCCCAATGGTCATCTATCTTTCCTGACTGCAAGGTAACGCATATTATCAGTTCCAGGTCAGATCATTGCCCTCTTCTTATTGAATTGATGGGAGCTCCTCGTTCTGGCACATTTATTAAACATTTGAAATATGAAGCGTATTGGGAGAGGGAAGATGCGGAGCTGCAAGTACAGATTGATTCGTGTTGGAATAATAATGTTAGAGTCAATAATCTGGGAGATGTTGCCAATAACCTGGACAAGTTGATGAAGTCTCTTCATGGGTGGAGTCAGGTTCACATTGGATATTTGCCACAAAAACTTGAATCTGCTCACAAAAGACTAAGTGTGTTGTTTAACAGAAGTGATCATAAAGCAATAGTAGAAAGGAAGAAAATTTTAAAGGAAATGGATGAGCTCCTGTTAAAGGAAGAAATTATGTGGAAGCAGAGATCATGTCTGAATAAAATGAAATGGGGAGATAGGAACACAAAAAAATTTCATAGGAAGGCCACTTGGAGAGCGAAGAAAAATAATATTTCTGCCATCAAAAGAAGAGATGGGTCTCTCTCTCAGGATATGGATGAAATAAAAGGTATCACTAATGATTTTTTCAAGAATCTTTATTCCTGTGATTCTGTGGTTAATCCGTCCCGTATCATTTCTCTTGTGAAACCATTGGTGACTGATCAAATGAATGAGGATCTTTGTAAACCATTTTCTGAGCAAGAAATCAGCGATGCCCTATTCCAAATAGGGCCGTTAAAGGCCCCGGGGCCAGATGGATTTCGTGCCAGGTTTTTTCAAAGAAATTGGGGGCTGCTTAAGGAGGATATTGTTCGTGCCATCCAGCAATTTTTTATTTCTAGAACTATGCTTGAAGGGATAAATAATACAACTATTGTTCTTATTCCTAAGGTGAAGAATCCTCAGTCCATAAAAGACTTCCGTCCAATCAGTCTTTGTAATGTGATTTATAAGATTATCTCTAAGTGCCTGGTCAACAGACTGAGACCTCTGCTAGATGGTATGATTTCTCCTACCCAAAGTGCATTCATCCCTGGAAGATCAATATCTGATAATGCACTTATCGCGTTTGAATGTATGCACTCTTTAAATACGTTAAAAGATAGCCATGGTGAATTTTGTGCATATAAGTTGGATCTCGCTAAAGCGTATGACCGTGTCGATTGGAATTTCTTGGAAAGAATGCTTCAAGCGTATGGTTTTGCTCCAACATGGATTAAGTGGATCATGTCTTGTGTTACCACTGTGAAGTTTGCTGTGCGTTTGAATGGCCAGCTGTTAGAGCCTTTTCATCCTTCTCGTGGTCTCAGGCAAGGGGATCCACTATCACCATACTTATTCCTCTTTGTGGCTGAAGCATTGTCGTTGCTACTTAATGATGCTTCGGCAAGAGGGGCTATTCAAGAGTTCCGGCTAAACAGACATGCCCCAGGTATATCTCATCTCCTTTTTGCTGATGATAGTCTCCTGTTTTTTAAGGGTAACTTGGAGCAAGCTCTGAATATTAAAGGCATTTTGTCGGCTTATGAGGAGGGAACTGGCCAACTATTAAGTCCGGATAAATGCTCCATATTATTTGGCAAAAATTGTTCTATGGAAGACCAGGTGTCTATCCTGGTTATCCTTAAAATCACGATTGATGGTTTTGAGGATAAATATCTAGGCTTGCCTATTCCAGAAGGTCGTATGAAGGCAGGTAAGTTTCAATCCACCAAAGATAAGGTGCTCAAGCGGGTTTCAGATTATATTGAAAAATATGCTTCGAGCGGAGCGAAAGAAATCCAGATCAAGTCTGTTATTCAAGCTATTCCCGTGTTTGCAATGGGTATTTTTAAATTCCCCGCTTCACTGTGTGAGGAGTTATCCCAGATTATCAGGAATTTTTGGTGGGGCGATGAAGAGAATAGGAAAAGAATGCATTGGCTGGCTTAGGATAAGATGACGAGACCAAAAAGTGAAGGGGGTATGGGCTTTCGTGATCTTCGGCTTTTTAATCAAGCACTCCTGGCGAAACAAGCTTGGCGTCTTTTGGTTTTTCCGAACTCTCTGTGTGCTAAGGTGATGAAAGCTAAATACTATCCTCACGGGCACCTTATTGATACTGTATTCCCTCAAGCTACTTCCCTTACTTGGCAAGGAATTATGCATGGCCTTGAATTGCTAAAAAAAGGCATTATTTGGAGAGTGGTCGATGGGACTAGTATAAATATTTGGAGGGATAATTGGATCCCTAGGGAACCTGGCCTACAAATTTGTGGTAAAAAGAGCAGAACTAAGATCAAATTGGTTTCCGAGTTATTTTTTAGTGCAACCAGGAGTTGGGATGAGAACCTGATAAGGCATCTATTTTATATTCATGATGCAGAGGAAATTCTAAAGCTCCGTATTCTTTGAGTGGGCGAGGGAGACTTTATTGCTTGGCACCACGAGAAAAGTGGCTTGTTCTCCGTGAAGAGTGCGTATAGACTAGCTCTGAATTTTAAAGAGCCGAGGAGTGTATCTGGCAATTCCAGTGATGCCATAAATGGGGATAGGAGGCTCTGGAATTTTATTTGGAATGCTAATGTCCCCCAAAAAATTAAAATTTTTGCCTGGAGGGCTGCTTCTAATAGTTTGGCGGTTCAACTCAATAGGGTTAAACATCATCAAACTATTCTAGGTACATGCTCAATATGTGGTATTGATGATGAGTGTATTTTCCATGCTTTGGTGGTTTGTCCCAAGGCTCGTGCGTTCCGCATGGCTCTGAAGGAAGTTTGGAAATTACCAGCGGAGGAGACCTTCAAATATTCTGGACCGGATTGGTTCCTTATTCTATTGGACCAGTTAACTACGCCTGTTCGTGAGCAAACTATATTCATGTTTTGGAGAGCTTGGCACTTGAGGAATGATTTGATCTTTGGTAAGGGAATGGAATCCATCTCAGCCTCGGTAAGTTTTGTCGAAAATTATTGGGCATCTTTCTCGTCTTGTCTTGCTAAAATGCAGGTGGAGATATGCAGTAAGGGGAAGCAAGTGGAGTTGGATCTTCAGCCAACCAATAACATTGAGAGGCAGGTTACTCTTTGGAGGCCACCTACCCCAGACGTCTATAAAATTAATGTCGACGCAAGTTTTGTGGAGGCCATTAAAGCTGCGAGCATGGGGGTGGTTGTTAGAAATCACCATGGACAAGTGATCCTATCCTCCTGGGATTATATTGGTACTTGCTACAGCGTTGAGGAAGCGGAACTTAGAGCGTCCTTGTCCGGCCTATATATTGGTATGACTCTAGACATGCCCGTCATTTTGGAAACTGACTGTTCATTTGTAGCCTCCGTTTTTGGTAAAGAATATATGGACAGATCATCCCTTGTTGATCTAAAGAAGGAAGCTGTAGATGTCTCAAAGTTGTTGGTGAATTTACAGATTTCTAAGATCAACAGAAAGGCTAATATGGTGGCTCATGAGATTGCAAAGTTTAGTTTTGATAATAGTTCTGATGGTATTATGTTTCATTCTGTTCCGCCCTGCGTGGCAAAGTTTGTAACGAATGATTGTATGAACATTTTAAGTTAATTAATACATGGAGGGGGTTTTCAAAAAAAAAATATTGGCCTCTGTATGTCTGCTGCCACAATTCCTTTATTATTTTATTTATCTCTTCCATTTTCATGGTATGGAACCGCATAAGAGCCCTACAGAAATACAAGTGTGCCATCGTAAAGAAAGTTTAAGATGAAGCACTAAAAAGGCCAAAGAAGGATTTATTAGTAGAAGGGAGCATCCATATATTCTGGGAGGGGTCATTTTTGCCTCAACTTTCAGTGAAAGGTCAGATTTGCCGTTTTGCCGTGAAAGGGTACTCACTTATCCAAAGCAGCATAGTATCGCTCCAAGTCCTTATTTGCCATCTCAGTTGTCTGCGGCCACATCAGTTTTGTTATCAAGTAATAAGATCAGAAAGTTGGAGAATCTGAACCTGGAAGATCATGCCACCTACCTTAAGTTGGAGAAGTTGGTTAAAATATCTTTTCTCAATATCCTTGTATTGTGTCTGTTTAAGCTCAAGTTTGTGCTTTGAAATATTACTTTGGTAAACAGAAATTGTTCCTTCACACCTATTATACTGTAGGGATTGCCAAGATAAATAAGCCATATGTGATAAAGTTTCACACTAAGAAATAGAGTAAAATGCATGATGCGTTCTTGAACTTCCTAATTTGTGCACTTAGATACTTGTACTATGAAATTCCTCATTTTAGATCTTCTGTGCAGTATGCAAGTCAATTAAGCAAGGACATCTGATGACTCACTAATTTACCATAAGGACAAACGCATGCATTTTCGAAGTACCAGGACCTAGGTGACACACCTCTGCAAGTTGAACAACGGACATGCATTTTTACCCTTTAGAAATATATAATATATGTACTATCTGGTGAAATGCATGTTCATGTTTCCCTAAATAGGTAAGAAAATAATGGCATTTATTAGATGCAACTTTGTCAATTATTTGGAATGAGAGACACAATACCTCTGAAAGAAGCTTCTCCTTTTCTTGAGCATGCCGCTTATGATCAGCTCCTATTGTGGACTTGCTGCCGATGGAAAGCACATTTTCTTCAAGTAACTCGATATCATGAGCAAGTCGATCCACTTCAGCCTTTGTTTTCCTGTAGTTCAGATTGTCATCAATGTTTCTTTTCAATTGATCTTGGCTGCGCAATAGCTGTTTGCTCTTGTCAAGCTCAACCGAGATGTCTTGCTTTCTTGCCTCACATTTCTGTAACTGAGACAGGGATAGGGTATGCCTTTCCTGCAGTTCATTAAGCTTCTCTACTTTCTTTGCATCCAGGTACCTAAGAGGGATTTTTTTAGTCAAAGTAAGTGGGAAAGGTGGGACAAACTGAAAGAGAAGGAGTGGAAAAATATATACCCTTTGATGCGTGTGTTAAGGGTTCCAAGTGCGTCGATTTCTTGCTGGAATCCCCTTTTTCTTTCAGCTAGCTGATCATACTCCTGGTCAAGCCTTTCCTTCAAAGCTTTATGCTCTTGCAACAAGCTTTCTCTCTCTTTTGACAATGGAACAAGAGCCTCTTCTAAATGCTGAATCCATAAGAAATAAACATTTAGCATGTATTAGGTCATCGTGCACAAGTGCATTAGTAATAGTGTTATTGATGCATAAAACTAGAGATATTTACCCAAAACCATCACAGTTTGGGGCTAGGACAACAACTTGGTACAATATTCGAGCCAGGGTACGAGGAACCACCATATCTGCGCCTAACGAATAACGAAGATCACTAATTGTTTGATAAGCTCCCGAAAACAGCGAAACTGGCATGTTGGGCCCATTTGTCGGGCTGACGTGGCAAAGACCAAGCACAAAAAAATGTTGACCAGGTGATGTGGCAGATGAGATGTGGGCTCCGTCTGTCATTGACTACGTGATCATCTTCATCGCATCATTATTTTATGGAGCATTGCATCGAGCAGCTTATGGGCGACCGAGCCATCTCTGCCCATGCGAGCCAAGAGCTCCATGGCCATGGCAGCCGGGCCCCTGCTCAAGCTAGCCCCGGGCCGCCTCAGCCTGTTCCCCGCGCGCCATGAACCCTCGAAGCCCGCCGCCGCCCCCGCCGGCATGGACGGCCGAGCCGAGAGCTTCATGGCCACGGCAGCCGAGCCCTCCTCGAGCTAGCCCAGGGCCGCCTCACCCCTGGCGTCGGCGTGCTGGCCTGCGGGCAGGGCTAGCGAGGAGGCGCAGCTCCCGCGCTGGCTCCTGGACACGGCGACGGCGGCGGGCAGCGCGACGGAGTTCACTGGCGAGTTCGCCATGGACGACGACGGTCATCTTCTTCACGCCTGGCGTCGGCGCGTCCGAGCACGCATACGTGCTCAAGGTGAGCCACTCGCCCCTTCCCCACTTGCTCGCGCCGCCGCGTATGCCAGCTTCCGCAAGGTGGTCACCGCCTTGGTAGGAGGACAGGAAGAGCAGTGTGAGCTGGCGGGGATGGAGGCGTCCGGCCCGCCGTTCCTCTGGTCACTGCTCGGGCGTGCCCATGGCGTGCGTGCCTTCTTCAATGACCAGAGGATGAACGCACAAAAGGTGCTCGATGGAATGCTCCATAGAAAAAATGTTGTGAAGGAGATGACCGTTTAGTCATTGACAGGTGGGGCCTGCATCTCATTTGCCACATCAGTCGGTCAAACTTATTTGTCTTCGCCATATCAGCACGACAGGTGGGGCTAACTTGTTAGTTTTGCTCTTTTTGTGAGCTTATCAGAGTGCTCTTCCTCGTGCCCTAACTGAAATATGGTATCAAGTTGTTACCCTAGCCTTAGCTGTGGTAGTTTTAGGTAAATATCTCACAAAACTTCATAGGAGTGCAACAAAAAGATTAATGAGATCATGCCTTCAGGGTTAAATCTAGACCATCAGCCTCAACTGTGGTGGTTTTGGGTAAGTATCTCACGAAACTACATAGGAGTGCAACAAAAAGAATAATGAAATCATGCCTTCAGGGTTCTAGACCATCTGTCACAAGTATAATTTGCATGCACCCAGTACTTCCCAAAGTTGGTCAAGTGAGCTATAAACTGATCAAACTAGTGGGTGGCCCTTAATATTACCCAGTTCCATATGAAAAAACATTTGGAATTGAGTCCAGTATTAATGCTCTCCAATTCACAAGTCATCCAAACAACAGAAATAGAATTGTGGACAAATCCATTTCAACCTGAAATTGAATGGAAGACCCCATTGGCCTAATTCAGTTCCAACATCCAGACAGGCCCAGAGATTTCATTCTGGTACAGTATTTCAGTAGAGAAACTATTAACCAGAGAAATGGAGGTTCAATGAATGATGAATACCTTCTGATCTATGATCAGTTGCTCTTTTTCCTCAGCAAAAAGTACCAAATCTTCTTCAGCCTTTTTGAACTTCAGCAATACACTTGAGGCTCTTAGTTTTTCTTCCCTAAGATCATGCCACCGCATCTGAGCATTTGACAGATCCTCGCTAAGTATTTTTTGCTGATCCCTGAGATCGTCTACTTCACTGATCAATGTGTCCCTGCCAGAAAGATATGTACGCAGACCAGCATATTGAGCCTCCAATAGCAAGTCATAAAAAAAGTAAGAAGAATAAGCTAATTCAATTGTTTCATGGGTGACAGATTGAATATTTAACATTTGAACACACTTCGCATATGTTTGATTGATCACCAAAGCCAACCCTGAGGTCATTCGAGCTTTTCTTGGGAGTATGGCATCGGTTACATACTTCAGCACCGTAGCGCATGGTATGAGCCTCATGGACGTCAATGACTAATGTTTTGGCTCTGGCTTGCATAGTGTCAAACACACATGCAAATGCTCTTTAGCCAACTCTAGTTCATTTTTCTGGCCAGCATTGACCAATAAATAGATATACATGGAAATGGAAAGGAGAACACAAAAAGGCAACGATACACTACATGACAAGTTTGGTTGGATAATGTGGGATGGTTGGGATGGATCATGGGTAATAATTCCAGTGTTCCTATTAATTTCCAAAGGTTACTGGAATTAAGTTGCCTGAAGAACTATTTTCTCAATTCCCAGGCAGAGGATCTTATAATTCTGGGGTAAATCGAAAACCATTACCTTGCCCTCTGCACAGAGTTCAGCTCCAACTGGATTTCCTCGACAGATTTAACACCTTGGCCACGAGAATCAAGCTTATATTCAAGATCTTTGACTTGTGGTTCTAACTCCTGTATTTCTTGCACATGCCTGTTGATAGTATCAACTGGATGTAACAAGACTTCGACTCCATCCCTGTCCGTTTTAACTTGAGCAAGAGCACTCACAAGCTGCAACGTGTCAATCATACAAGTCACAGCAGAGCAAAATAGAGAATACGTCATAAATTATGTTTATAAATAGATACTACATTTACTGTTGGGTGACAAAGTGAAAATCCATTTCTCATAAGACAGCGGACCTGAACTGTGTTTGCAAAAGGTTCAAGTAAGTTTCTCAAATGACAATGCTGCTATCAACCAGACCATTATATCAATTACCCAAAGTAACATCACACATTGTCGAAGGGCTTAAGCTTAAGAACAGCCCAAACAACCATCATACGGATGTGACCTAGGAGATTTGCAAACAAAATAATTTACCAACCCTCTGAAGAGGATGAAACATTCCGTGGCCTATTCCCAAAGAGCATAATATCTACACAAGTGGACTTGTACATCCGTACAACTCCCTCCAGTCCTTTTTACTCCGCGTATTAGATTTGTATGAAGTCAAAGTCTTTGAAGTTTGACCATGTTTATACAAGAAACTATTAACACTCAAAATACAATATCAATATCCTTAGATCCATCTTAGAATATATTTTCATATATATATATATTTGATACAGTAAATGTTGATAACTTTTTAATATAAATTTGGTCAAAGTTATGAAGTTTGACTTCTGAGAAATCTAATGTGCAGAGTAAAAAGGACCTGGGGGAGTATAAACCGATTTACTACAACTTGACACTTGACGTAGAGAGAGGATAGCTAGAATTATGCCTCAGGAGTGGAGAATCTTTATTAGGACACATAGTAGAGCTAAGAAACACAGGTCATCTAAGGTATTATGTTTGACTGTCTCTATCTTTATTTTGCGTATGAGAATAAATAAATAAAAGTGGTGTCGAGAGTGATGACTAACGTCTTTGAATATCTGCGCCTTCTCACTTTCATCTGCCAAAAGTTGTTCCAAATCCTTCTCTGCTAAAGCTATGTTCTCTTTCCCCAGTTTCACATATTCATCATAAACCACACGGAGATTATCCAATCGATTGAAAAAGTCTTCAGCATTTGATAATTCGATTGCCAGTACATTCAGGCGCTCTGCGGTACTTGTGCCTGTAGTCCTTTGCTGAAGGAAAGATGCACCAGACAACAACATCAACAGAAAGAAATCATCCAGCACAAAGTAACTCTAAATCAAACGAAAAAGGCAGCTATGTTTACTAAATCATCCACCTTCTTCAAAGATGTCCTCTTCATCAGGTGTGAAAACACGATCACAGCAAGGACACTTGTGCTGCTGGCGGGCCACTTTTTCAAAAGGTTCATACATTTGCCGCATTCCCTTTGCATAATTGTACGTACTGCAAATAGGAAGAAAGCATTGAATCGGGCATCGAAAGAAGATGTGGCTTAAAGAGATAGCTACAATTATGGATACCTACTTTGTTTGTTTATCTCTGTCGTCCATGGCATCTTTCAGAATCTTGGGGTAAGTGTTGATGTCAACAGATACCTTAGTAATGGGTTGAAGTTTCGAGTTCAGATGGTTTCTTTTTGCTGCACGAAAGGTAACATTGATGGAATTCAGATGGTTACCCTTGATCTCTATGTAGTAATAGTTGGAACAACTAGAAGGTTCATACTACACTATGAGACAAAATCAAGCATGCCCAATAGTCCAGTGTGGTGCATTGTCCAATACATTGATGATAATCAAAATGGATCTTTCACATACTTTGATTACTTTCACTTTATTCTGGATAAGAATGTAACCGTAGGTCAGGGAAATTCTGTCTAAAGAACAATTTCAACTGCATACACTCTACTTAGTTGGCAGTGAATCTGTCATCGTCCCAACGTACCAACTCAAAATGAAGGAATGATAAGTACATCTTAAAAGGAAAAGGAGAGATATAGTGTGCACCTCTCAGATTTTGATTTTCTAAATTTCATACATAGTGGAGCTTTTACATGTCAAATTATGTCAAAGAAAGCATCATCAACTTTGTACTTATGAAATAAGCAAGCATGCAGTGGTCATATCCAATTTTACCGTCCAAATCTTTTTGGAGCTTTGACAAGTGGCTTCTAGCAGCAGAAATTTTCATTTGTGCCAATTTCGACTGCTGTTCTGCTTCCAGAGATTTTGAGCTCAAATCATTGTATTCTGCGTCTACAAACCTGAGTCAAGCAGAGTTTCGTGGTACCATTAACAAACAGTAGCAAAAGAATACAAAGTTCCACATGTGGTATAATCTGTAAGGCAGCATGAAAGCATGACAAATTACTAGATTGCTAGTTGGGTGTGTCGAGTCAAGTGCAACATTTTTGTGTTTCCCGTATCAGGATGGAGTCTTGAAAGAATGGGATGTGGATACCTAGACGCCACATTACTAGTCAAGAAAGAATGGGATGTGGAGGCCTAGACGCCACATTAACAGACTAGGCCCTTGAAATACACATCCATGTGAATGTTTACAACAAACCTGCATGCTTAAAATGGATACATACACATGTGCACATGGTTGATCAAACTGTACCTGATTAGAGATACTACTACTGTTTTCACTAACCACCAATGGCTTGAACAGAAAAGATCAATTGCATCGAAGAAAGTCAATATATTACAGCTTTACATAAGTAAATTCATTTTGATCATATGGGCCGAAATAGGACATGTCATGAGACGACTAAGCATATCAATAAGGAACTGTGACACGAACCCAAAAGCTCGAGTAATCTCCTTCTTGACATCCTTCTCATAAGGAAGCCTCCCCTTAAGAACACTTCTAAATTTGTCCTTATGTTCATCATATCTGCATTTTATAAATCATGTTATTTCAATCTTCGTAACGGAAGAATTGGTATTGGAATATAACCAACTTTAGAACCATAATACAGATAGAAATTAAAAGGGGAAAGGAAAGAAGTACATCTTTTTAAGTTTCTTCTTGCACTTTTCCAATTCATCCTTCTTCAGTTCTAATTTTACTCTGTCATCAGCATCAGTAGTTATGTTATCTTTCTCCCGGTGAAGTGTTTTTATCTTGTGATCCAATGCATATATCTCTGGGCGCTTCTGACTTATAATCAAATCATAGTCTCTTTCTCCCAAGGCATTTGTCTTCTTCTCAACCTCAATTTGCTATTTGAATCACAATGGGACAACTTACTTATTTAGAATTAAGAATGTTAAACTTAGAGACGGAACAAATTAAAATTGCAGACCAGCCAAGTAAAGCTATACATCGATGAATATATCCAATGGACAACAATAGTTAGGTCAAATAAATACCAAATGCCGATCTCTTTCATCAATACGGGCCAGATTATGCTTTGAAAGCTCCATCTCTGCAGCATCTCGTTCATTCTCTTTATCTTTCATGCGCCTTAAAACACCTATCTGGAAGGTGTTTAATATATCATATCAACAAATGGTATATGATATATCAGTTGCAGAATATCATATGCATGCAAGTCCTCCATTATTAACCTTAGATTCTTTCTTAGATTGTATCTGGCCATCAACTTCAGAGTAGCGGACGTTTACTTTGAGATAACGTCCCCAAAGAAACTCTAACTGTGTCTCACTAGATTTCTGCTTAAGAAAAAGAACTTGATTACTAAGGGACAACATGATAAGAATGCAGGTTTTCAGCATTGACTCGTTCCTAATTTATTCCATGTACTTGCACAGATGCTTTGAATAATAAAGTATGCTAAAGCAAGCAACCTTGCATGAGCATATCAGATGGTCATGGAACGCTGAAACGCCAAACAAAAATAGGCAGCAAAATGACTGCCTAGAAAATATTGAGTACTATTAAAAAAATCAGAAAGTTCTAATGGAAGTGTTTACTTTTGCGACTAAATTCCAAAAAATACGAAGAATAGGCATTATAACCTTCTTTTCCTGCAAATCGTCCTCGAGACTCGATAGTCTTGCTTTAGTCCTGTATGTAAGGTTCGTGGCAATAGCATTAGTAAAAGGAGCATCAGGAATTGGCCCGAGATTATGTTTATTGAATATCTTTCTGATGGCTGAGTCTCGTTCGTGCTTCACCGACACGTGAGCCTGAAAATAACATATTTGTATTTAACATCGTACCACAGTGCCCACTATTATTTAAGAAATGGTCAAGCCAGTCAAAAAGAAAAGGATTGCAGCATTACATCAGCTTCTGCCTGGAGCTTCCCTATTTGACGTGTTGAATCATTGATGGTCTCAGATAGCAGAGAGATTTTTTGTATATTCATCATTCATCTCTCGTTCAAGTTTACCGATTTTTGTATCCAGTAGCGCAATTTTTTCTTCAAATGTTGTCTGCCACTCCCTCAGTTCCTCATCGGTATCTAAATAAAGCAAGGTAAACTGTCGCTATGCTGCAAAGGAGCCATTAGAATTACTGGCATGATGAGGAATTGCTGACCTTCATTTTCCTCAGAAAGGGCAGCATGCTGTTGCTGCTGAAGTGTTAAATATGTACTTCTAGCTGTTGCCTTGGTGCTAATTTGCTCCTGAAGTCTCCTCAAGTCCATGATACTTGTTTCGGTACGACGGATTTTGTTTTCGACAGCCTGGATGTTTGTTTTCAGGTCCTCCATTTGAGCTTTTAAGGCATCTGACTTCTCTTGATCTTGCGCAATACTGTCCCGAAGCTGTGAAAGTAAGGGAACTAAACTAGCATTAAAAGCAGCATTCCCTTCTAAAAAATTAAAGTAAACTGCAGTGGAAGTATAGAACTGATAGATCTTCAGTAAAGGCAGCAGAAAATGAGCTGTGCACTGAAGATCTATCTGTTCAAATTACCCTAGTAGTTATACTTCCCAGCTCATTTTCATCTAGTAGAAAATGAGCTGGGAAGTATGACAACGAAAGAGTAAAGGCAGCAGAAATGAAGTAGTCTACTAGGGTAATGTGAATTGTGAAGTGTTATAATGAATCACTGTCACCTTATGACAGGGATGTACTTGTATATCACATATATATCCCCCATGGCAGTAAGCCAGTAACACAACAAAAATTAAAATTCTACAATCATGAAGATACAAATTACCATGTATGATACGCATGCTTGTGCGCATTCTAGAAAAAAGATAAAAATTACCCTGTATACTTGATCTTTAAGAGTTTGAAGGTTCTCCAGCTTTAACCTAAAAGTCTTGATTTCCTGTGCTTGGTCCTTTTGAAGTTTCTTTATGACTTCGAGAGCTTTGGTATAGCTGTACATTAGATTTGGAAATTAAGGTAGTGAGATTCTAGTTTCGACATCAGCTCCACACTTTCACAGAAAGATTAACCCCATCTTAAACAGATTGCAGCAATCAAATAAGAAAATTTATGGCCTTGATCGCAGCTTCTAAATTATTAAGTAAATAGTAATGCATTCATGTACCGGGTAGCAGAAAAGATGTCGTCAAACTTTTTCTTAAGTGTTGACGGGTCCTGTAACGGAGGGAATGGTTGGGAAGGGGGACTCTCGCTTCTGTCTGGACTTATGGGATTTTCGCCTCTTGGGGTTTAGGGTTTGGATTTTGCGCCGGTTGCTTCGCGTGTCTTGCCCTGCGATTTATTTATTTTCTTGAGATGGCGCCATTTCATCGTGCGAAAGAAGATTCACTTATTTTATTTATTTTTTGAAGTAGTGGCCAAAGTTTTTTCTCATCTCATTAATCTTCTCTATATATACTAGGTAATTGCCCGTGCGTTGCATCGGGAGCATAATAAAATTAGACGGACAAGGAGCATAAAATTCTAGTGGTCCAACACTAATCATGTCAAATTTATACATTTAGAATTCTCATGGACATTTTATTCTTGTTTTTCTTATTTATTTTCTTCTTCTTTTTCTTCTTCATCAAATTATCTCCTCCTCCCCAGTCCAAGATTTCCACCACCCTCAATTGCACATTTGGCGACTTTTTTGGGGGTTGCATCTGGCAATATAATGCGTAGATTGATTGTGTTTTATTTGGATGGGGTGTTTGGCAGCCATGGAAAATATATATATATACACATTGATTAAAGCAAAATAATATTTCGCAACGATGAAAAAAACTATTCTGTATTCAGGCTCAGTGTCCATCTGGTTTTAAGTAATATACAAGATGAACAAGCCGTGAACAGATGTTTTGATCGGCAAGCCTGTTACTATGTTCTAGTGTATACCAATATGTGATAAAGACCAAGTGACAAAACAATGGTGATTATTTCAAGGAAATAACACATTCTCAAGATACCACCTGGTATCATTACCAAGTACAACTTTTAGTGTCACAAATGCAACACCAACATACCACTTCCAAGTTCCAACGTAATAAAAGGACACGCCCACACAAAAAAGTTAAAGTAAAGCAGTGTCTATTTGCCATCAAAACTACTGGATATGAGATAAAAATGATCTGTTGAAAACATGCAGTCCCCAATGATGATAAGAAACGACCCCAATGAGATTACAGCCCGACTTTGAATCTCTTGCCTTCAAAACCTGTAGAAATTGATGCTAATCAAATAGTAATCAGTGGTATACCCAATGTAATATACTCAGGTGATTGTGTTCGTGCTTGGTACTATTGTTTTCGGCAATACCACACTAATCTATAGTAATTAATGCTGAACCTGGAGTATGGAGATGACCCATTGACTACTGGCTTCACCCCTGCCTACAGGTGATTGTGCTAGTGCGTAGTGCAATTGTTTTCGGCAAAGGATTAAGTTTGTCTTTGCACCTGCGGCAGAGCAGCTAGCAGCTGTTGCCTTTACCTGAATTCATTCGTGAGGCACGAAACATTAGACTGAGTACAGAACTTTGTTCTATAAATATAACACGGCTACTATCTCACCTCAAAATCTTACCTGTACTGGAATCTTACAACAAATGTCTACATTTACTTTCTGAATAACAAGAAGCTACTACCATTTTTACATTATATTGGGCGCGCACACTGGGAGAGCGCCGTGTATCATTGTTTTTCCTACTGCAGTGTTGCTTGTTTGGCTTCTCTGTTGATGGCCCTGTGCAGTGCGAGAAGAGGCACATCTAACGCCTACCCAAAAATAGAACTAAGACATGAATATAAGGAGACGGGAAAAGAGTTCAAAGAACAAACAGTCAAAAAGAACCTTTCCTCAGAAGGATCTTCATCAGGTTTTTCATTTCAGATATAGACAACAAGAACATCTTCACCCCACTTAATCCAAGCAATCTCTGTTGTTCAAGCAAACAAATCCTCATCTTGCCCCTGGTTTTAGTCAATCGCTACTTCATAAGAGCTTCAATAATCTACATTGAAAAAGTAAATTGAATTAAAAAATAGTGTAAGTAACAAACATTCAGGCTGGTGCAGGGTGGTGCGTCAGGAGAGGAGGAGGCGGCTGGTCTCCTTGGCCCAAGGCGGTGGAAGAAAGGCCTGTCGCCGCAGGCGGCGGAGCTGGGGTCTACCTGTCCTGAGGCTGCGACGCCGGCGAGGACAGGGGCGAGCGCAGCCGTGGGATCAGAGAGGCCACCGTGTGTGGGCGAGGAGGGTGTCTGGCGGCGTGCTGGCAGGGTGTGGGGAGGGTCCAGATGGTGATGCCGTACCAGAGGTCGGCGGCGGCGATGTCCGACATAGAAGGGCGAGGTGCGGCAGAGGAGGCGAGGGTTGCGCTGGTGCTGGCGACGACCCAAACCTAGCACGCCTGGTCGATGGGAGCAGAACGTGCGAGGGACATGTGGGCTGGCGCGGTTTTGCTGGGCACGCCGAAGAGGAGCAGAATGCTCGACGAACGGCAGACGACGTAAGAGAGGAGAGGGAACGCTACGTTTCTTTTAGGTAGTAGAGATACACATTGATTACAGCAAAATAATATTTGGCAACGATGAAAAAAACTATTCTGTATTCAGGCTCAGTGTCCATCTGGTTTTAAGTAATATACAAGATGAACAAGCCGTCAACAGATGTTTTGATCGGCAAGCCTGTTACTATGTTCTAGTGTATACCAATATGTGATAAAGACCAAGTGACAAAACAATGGTGATTATTTCAAGGAAATAACACATTCTCAAGATACCACCTGGTATCATTACCAAGTACAACTTTTAGTGTCACAAATGCAACACCAACATACCACTTCCAAGTTCCAACGTAATAAAAGGACACGCCCACACAAAAAAGTTAAAGTAAAGCAGTGTCTATTTGCCATCAAAACTACTGGATATGAGATAAAAATGATCTGTTGAAAACATGCAGTCCCCAATGATGATAAGAAACGACCCCAATGAGATTACAGCCCGACTTTGAATCTCTTGCCTTCAAAACCTGTAGAAATTGATGCTAATCAAATAGTAATCAGTGGTATACCCAATGTAATATACTCAGGTGATTGTGTTCGTGCTTGGTACTATTGTTTTCGGCAATACCACACTAATCTATAGTAATTAATGCTGAACCTGGAGTATGGAGATGACCCATTGACTACTGGCTTCACCCCTGCCTACAGGTGATTGTGCTAGTGCGTAGTGCAATTGTTTTCGGCAAAGGATTAAGTTTGTCTTTGCACCTGCGGCAGAGCAGCTAGCAGCTGTTGCCTTTACCTGAATTCATTCGTGAGGCACGAAACATTAGACTGAGTACAGAACTTTGTTCTATAAATATAACACGGCTACTATCTCACCTCAAAATCTTACCTGTACTGGAATCTTACAACAAATGTCTACATTTACTTTCTGAATAACAAGAAGCTACTACCATTTTTACATTATATTGGGCGCGCACACTGGGAGAGCGCCGTGTATCATTGTTTTTCCTACTGCAGTGTTGCTTGTTTGGCTTCTCTGTTGATGGCCCTGTGCAGTGCGAGAAGAGGCACATCTAATGCCTACCCAAAAATAGAACTAAGACATGAATATAAGGAGACGGGAAAAGAGTTCAAAGAACAAACAGTCAAAGAGAACCTTTCCTCAGAAGGATCTTCATCAGGTTTTTCATTTCAGATATAGACAACAAGAACATCTTCACCCCACTTAATCCAAGCAATCTCCGTTGTTCAAGCAAACAAATCCTCATCTTGCCCCTGGTTTTAGTCAATCGCTACTTCATAAGAGCTTCAATAATCTACATTGAAAAAGTAAATTGAATTAAAAAATAGTGTAAGTAACAAACATTCAGGCTGGTGCAGGGTGGTGCGTCAGGAGAGGAGGAGGCGGCTGGTCTCCTTGGCCCAAGGCGGTGGAAGAAAGGCCTGTCGCCGCAGGCGGCGGAGCTGGGGTCTACCTATCCTGAGGCTGCGACGCCGGCGAGGACAGGGGCGAGCGCAGCCGTGGGATCAGAGAGGCCACCGCGTGTGGGCGAGGAGGGTGTCTGGCGGCGTGCTGGCAGGGTGTGGGGAGGGTCCAGATGGTGATGCCGTACCAGAGGTCGGCGGCGGCGAGGTCCGACATAGAAGGGCGAGGTGCGGCAGAGGAGGTGAGGGGTGCGCTGGTGCTGGCGACGACCCAAACCTAGCACGCCTGGTCGATGGGAGCAGAACATGCGAGGGACATGTGGGCTGGCGCGGTTTTGCTGGGCTTGGCCCATGTGCACGCCGAAGAGAAGCAGAATGCTCGACGAACGGCAGACGACGTAAGAGGGGAGAGGGAACGCTATGTTTCTTTTAGGTAGTAGAGATAGAGACTACTTAAAAAACGAGCAGCGTTCCCATTTCGCTAGCTCCTTTCGTCTAACCTTCACATCCCCCTCCCCACGTAATGACTCCCTCCCTCCACGTTTTTTTTTCTTAGTACACATCCCTCCACGTTTTTTTCTTAGTACACATAATTAAAAGAGCCTTTATTAACATTAACTTGCCTCCCTAATCCCCTCCTTAATCGGTGTTCTTTCCACGATTGGTACAAGGAAACCGCCGCCTCCGTGCATGCTGCCCCCTGCTCACCCTCGTCTCACCGTCCGTCGTCTGCGACCGCACCGCGCTGCCCACCTACAACAACACCGCACCGACGCCCTGCCGTCCGCCGGGGGCGACTGCATCGCGCCTCTCCGCCTACAACAACGCCGCGGTCGGCATCGCCACGTCCTCCCGTCCGTCGCCGGCGGCTGCACCTCGCCTCATTGACTACGACAACACCACGCCCGGCAGTCCTACGCCTTGCCGCGGGAACGGCACGATGGATAAGATCCGCCTGCACCACGTATGTGTGTCGCCCAACTGTCTCCCACGGCCATGTCGGCGAGCTTCTCCATAGTCGCGCCTCCCCTGCTCGTACATCGCCCCGACCAGCACGTCCAGCCGCCTCTCCCTATCTAGCACGCGCTGCCCACTGCCGCCGGCTGCTCATGTCCAACCTGTGCTTGGGCTCGAGCACATACACCCACGTATATCTCCATAGATCACGTGTGCCTAATTGCATCATGTTATTCTTATTTCTTTCAGTTTTATATTCTCGGATCTCGCATCACGAATAAATCTTCAGAAATTCATCGATCAACTTTTTGTTAATTTTGGTAATCTGCTACCAACAAGTGTTTTCATGTTGAGTGCATAGTGCCCCTGGGTTAAGGGATCCATGAACCTGTGCAACTTACTACTGATCTACGTGAATAAAAAAGATACAATAATTTGCCAAACACAGTGGCTTGCAATTTCATTGATAAACCTGCACCACTTGTTGGACCACTTGTTGGACTTATTTGTCTCACGATCCATATACTCTATCCGTCCCATTTAACAAGCTGGCTGAATGTATGAATGGATGCGAGGACGTAGTACAATGAAAGCTGCCAGTTCAAACTCCTAATAGTAGATTCTGTAGGCAGTGTTGCTGGTGTTTTGGTTCTATATAAGCCTAGAACCTCAAACGGCCATAAGTTTTGTGCTAATACTGAAGATATTGTTGCACATGCTAATACTGAAGATATTGTGTGTACTGAAGTTTTACCATAGCTCCTCGCCTGTGTTTTGTTACTGAAAAAAAATCTCTGTGTGCTTGAACTGTTGTTGCATGAGCCAGAAGTTGATTATGAGCTGAAATCTACCATTTGTGGTGAGACTTGAGAGATGCTTATATGTTCCTAATTCACAGTAGTATCCTTCGGAAGTATTTGTTTGTTTGTTTTCTCGCATGTACAAAATTGCCTGCATGCTCTTTTTGCCAGAAAATGTGCTTCAGAATTATGTGTTTGCCCGGCTATGCAAAAATTAGGCAGTGATCTATTTTATATCCGGCATAGATGATTTACTTGCACATGAGTTAAACAGTTAGGGGCATCTCGGACTTGCAGAACACAGCTGCACAAGAGAGTGTTAGCGTAAAATCCTATGAATAATCCACCTTGTCCATACAGCAGTTTATATTATAGCTGTTAGTGGGAAGATATTGTGATGAATTTACTGAAACGTACAAGAACTATTTTATTAATTTCCTTATTTATTTTCTTTGCAGATGGAGTCTCCTAAACGTTCCACTGAACGCACTCCCTTTAAAGACCTGTCCAACTCCGTCAACGCAAGTAATATTGATTGGATTACGTGTAAATGAACCATCTGATGCACATCAACTAGCTAAAGTGTGTGCTTTTTAGGTGTTGTCGACATTAGTAATGGAGGGCAACCTACAGATATGAAAGAACGCAAGAGGCAATGTGCTAGGGAGCGATATGCGCAAATGGATAAACAGAAAAAAGATGAATTACTACGGAAGCACCGTGAAGCCTATCAACAAAAAAGAGCTCGACCATTAGTTAGTTCTGAAGAGGCGAAAGTGGGGGCAAGTCCATCTGTGCTCTCCCAAGTGCAGATAACGACAATTGGTCAAGGTGTGCTTCACCATCGAGTGTCGGCTTATTATTCGCAGTTATATCATTTGTTGGTTCTCTACTTTAGCTAATACATCTGATAATTTGTTTAACAAGGGGACATTGCATTGAACAAGGAAAATGTGGTGCCTAATGAAGATAGTGAGTGGTTAAATAGAAATGACACATACCAAAGAGCATCAATTGATTTGCCATCCCAGGGGCAAGAAAACCTCATGGCTGGTATGAAGGCCACTAATTAGTGGTTAAAATGGAAGCAACTTTGTTAATAATTCATTCTGTACTGTACTAAATATGTGCTTTTTTCATTTCTAGATATTATTGCCATCAACAATTGCAGTAATGATGGGCCAACATCATCGATGATTCAACCACAACCCATAGATTCCAAAGAGCGGAAGAGGCTACGGGATAGGGAACGATATGCATTGATGGATTGCAAGAAAAAAGGTGAACTTCTAAAAAGACAGCGTGAAGCAAGGAAATCATCGTCAGGTAAAGGTTGCCTAACACTGGACAAATATGTAAGTAATATCATTTAACACAGATTGATCATCATAATTCCATGTCAACCACAACTCTTACTTTAGGTTATCATGTGATTTCATTAGAGAATGTGTTAGTAATATCATTTAACACAGATTGATCATCATATTTCCATGTCAACCACAACTCTTACTTTAGTGTTGTCATGTGATTTCATTAGAGAAACTTGAATCAATACGTGCGAAGGATAGGGCAAGTTATGCCAATATGACTCCCAATCAAAAGCACACAAAGATGGCATTGCGTGCGTCAGTGCGCAATACTCTGAGCAAGGATTCCATAGCCATGGAGAACCCATTGTATATCCCTAAGATTGTTCGTGATGGCTCCATACCCACATGTGATTGGTCTATTCCTAAAGTCAGCGGAACCCTTGTTTATATTCAGTCTACTTCGGAGCAGATGGCAGATGGGGAGACCCATGATATGGATGTGAGTGAAATATCACGGAGAAAACATATAACACATGGAGAACGACACACATTGATGTGTCGTCGAAACGAAGCATTCTATGAAAGTACTAAGAAGAATGAGACTGCATCGATGGATGAAACCTCGTCGATGAATTTGGAAGGCGTAAATGGTTTAGAACACCAAACCCAATCGATCATTGTTAATAATGGTAATGTTCTTCCTTTGTTATTATAATTCTCTAATGGAATTCACTGATAGTTGTAATGACCATAACTTTATGTTTTATATTAACAGAAAACATATCTCCAACGCGCGAGACTGCCCAAAAACACCCAACACACTCACAAGGCAATGATTATGGTAAGTTTTTTTAGAATTTTAAGAACAAAAAACATTGCACAACCTATTTGAGGCATGGGGCTCATATATAACTATACAATAGGTGGTGAAGAGGGCGTCATCTTGGAGGAAGACTCAGAAGACGAGGAAGGCTACATGTTCGCTGGGAATGGTACTTTAGACATGTTCCACGTTGTAGCGTGCACATCATGTGCATGATTTTAGTACTCATATGTTCACTATCATTTCAGAGGATGACACCGATGACGATATTGAAATGGACGAGTCTGACAACGAGTCTGCCTCAGTTGCAAGCATTCCAGATCCCTATGACATGGTGTATAGCAAGATCCCAACAGACACACACAAGTTGAAGCCAGTGGAAGACTGCAAGCACTGCTATGCCAAGAAGTTTGAGCGTGAGACCATGGGGTTTTGCTGCCGTAAGGGGAAGATCAAACTAGCCAACCCGGATACGCCTCCTGAGCTCATGAAGCTATGGACGAGTGATGACCCTGCTGCTAGGCATTTTCGTGACAACATCAGGTTTTTCAATAGCCATTTCTCATTCACCTCACTATATTGTCACCTTGATAGTGATACCACTAACACATTAAAGCATCCTATCTACACATTCCGTGCCCATGGCCAAATGTACCACAATATACGGTCATTTGGCAAACAAGATGGTTTGGATCGTAGTCATCTGGAGCTCTACTTCTATGATAATGATCCCAGTTTAGAGCATAGGTATCGCAGTTGTCGCAAAGAGTAGTGCCAGAAAGACAAAGAAGTAATCACACGACTGGTCGACATACTTCGTGGCAACCCATACTCTGAACACCTCCATAGTATGGGGCATGTTGATGATATGGATGACTATCACATAACACTTAACCTTGACCAAAGGATGGATCAGAGAAGATATAATGCGCCGACCACTTCAGAAGTAGCAGCTGTGTGGGTGGAGGGCAGTGAACGTCGTAGACAGTTCGGTAATAGTGTCATCCTGCATGGGAAGAATATAGATATATACGGAATCAAGTCCTATCATGGATGCTATGATGCGTTGTCGTACCCTCTATTCTTCCCTAGAGGCGAACTTGGGTGGCATGCTGATATCTCGAAGGAAGGTGTGTCCTATGAAACTGTGATGGCAGCTCGTGCAGCCCGTCTAGCTCATGGTCATAGTGATGACTCCTCTAATCCTGGTGATAAAGATGATGAGGACGAGGATGATAATGCAGGTTAGTGTTGCGCTTAGTTATTACATGCGCAGTTCATAGTTCGCACTATACTCTCCAGTTTACAACACCATATTTTTTCAATTTTCTATGCAGGTTCCAGAGGGAGACTATGTGTATCTGTGCGGGACTACTATTGCTACACATTTCAGATGCGTCCTGGGATATTCAACCCAATCCTCTATGGTAAGCGTCTTTTCCAACAGTTTGCGGTAGACACACACATCAAGATAGAGAACTCCCGGTTGGACTATATATGGGGCCATCAAGATACGATAAGGGCGGACCTATACCAATGCTTGGTGGATAGCTTACATGTTGGTGAGGGTAGGGCAGATGCTATTGGAAAAGTGTTATCTACATCTTTTATCGGTGGTCCACGGGACAAGAGGCGTCGCTACATGGATGCCATGGCCTTAGTTCGAAAGTATGGCAAGCCGGACGTCTTCCTCACAATGACATGCAACCCAAACTGGGATGAGATTAGGGAGGAACTCTACCCCGGTCAGACACCTCAGGATCATCCAGATCTCGTTGTTCATGTTTTTAGGGCAAAGTTGGAGGAACTCAAGAATAAGTTGCTTTAGAAGGACATCCTGGGCAAGGTGAGGGCTTATGTTTATGTGGTGGAATTCCAGAAGAGGGGTCTGCCTCATGCCCACTTCCTTCTCATCATGGAGGGGCGGTACAAGCTCACATGCCCCGAGCAATATGACCGTCTTATCTCAGCCGAGCTCCCAAACAAGAAGAAGTACCCAGAATTGTACAAGATGGTCGTGAAGCATATGATGCATGGACCTTGTGGTGCTTTGAATCGTGACTGCCCATGCACAAAAGGCCGTCCTGCTTGCAAGAATCACTATCCTCGACCTTTCAATGCGGCTACGTTGCAGGGCAAGGATTCCTATCCGTTATACAGACGACGTGATGACAGTTCTAAAGCAATGGTCCGAAAGGAATGGCTGGATAATAGGTGGGTCGTCCCATACAATCCGCACCTCCTGCGTTACTTCAATTGTCACATCAATGTTGAGGCATGTGGAAGCATAAAGGCTGTTAAATACCTGTTCAAGTACATATACAAGGGTCATGATCGAGCATCTATTTCTCTGAGTGAGTCTGACAAGGCTAACAAAAATGGAGGTATAGATGAGATCAAACAGATAGGGACGCTAGGTGGGTGACTCCTCCGGAAGCATTATGGAGGATATATGGCTTTGAATTGAGCAAGAACTCACCACCTGTGATGCAGTTGCAACTCCATCTGCCCAACATGCACATGGTGTCATTCAGAAAGGGCCAAGATATCGAACGAGTGGTTAGCCAGGAAGGTGCTGAGAAGTCAATGCTTACAGAGTACTTTGAGGCAAATAGGTTACATGAGGAGGCTCGGTCTATCTTGTATAGGGACTTCCCTGAGTGGTATACCTGGCAGAAAAGTAAGAAAAATAAATACTGGAGAAGAAGGGAACGAGATACAGGTGGACAAGTTGAAAGAATTGTGGCAGCTCATCCCGCGGAGGGTGAACGCTATTACCTACGGGTCCTCTTAAACCATGTCACTGGCGCCACATCCTATGAGGACCTAAGGACAGTTAATGGTGAGATCCTACCAACATTTCGTGAAGCTGCAGAGAGAAGGGGATTGATCGAAGGAGACAACACACTTGATGAGTCCCTTACTGAATCTACGTTATACGAGATGCCATCATCTCTACGAAGGCTCTTTGCAACAATATTGGTATTCTGTGAGCCAAGTAATGTGCGTGGACTCTGGGAGAAGCACCTGGAGGCAATGTCAGAAGACTATCGCCGCAACAATCCATCCAAAGTTGCAGTTGAGCAAATGGTTCTGATAGATATCAGGAATATGCTACAATCAATGGGAAAGGACATAGAGTCATTCCCTCTTCCTGGTATCAATGAAGAATATGACACTACTTCCAGCATGCCAAGGGAGATCTTCGAGGAATCCACCATTGAGCTCAATGTTGATGACACAAATCTATCAGACTCACTTAATTCAGATCAGAGGAAAGCCTATGATGAAATTATGTATGTTGTTGACAGTGATGAGGGTGGCGTATTGTTTGTGGATGGGCCTGGAGGCACCGGGAAGACTTATCTATATAGGGCACTTCTTGCAAAAGTCCGTGGACAGAAAAAGATTGCAGTAGCAACAGCCACGTCCGGCGTTGCAGCTACCATAATGCCCGGAGGGAGAACAGCTCATTCACGGTTCAAGATACCGCTAAGCATTGACGATGGTGGGTTTTGTAGCTTCACTAAACAGAGTGGAACTGCCAAGCTCTTACAGCCAGCTTCCCTCATTATATGGGATGAGGCTTCGATGACAAAGAGGCAGGCAGTGGAGGCGCTAGACAATAGTATGCGCGATATAATGAGCCGACCAGACCGACCATTCGATGGAAAGACAGTTGTATTCTGTGGATATTTCAGGCAAGTCCTCCCTATTGTCCGTAAGGGGTCAAGGGCTCAGATAATTGATTCTTCACTGCGTAGGTCTTACCTTTGGGATTGCATGCGCCACCTAAAGTTGGTACGCAATATGAGGGCACATAGCGACCCGTGGTTTGCTGAATACTTGTTGCGCATTGGTGATGGCAAGGAGGAGACCAATAATGATGGTTGTGTCCGCCTTCCGGACGAGATATGTGTGCCCTGTACTGGGAAGGGCACTAATCTTGATACACTGATAGATAATGTTTTTCCCAGCCTCGGTGCTAATATGTCTGATCCAAACTACATCACCTCCAGAGCAATCTTATCGATGCGAAATGATTGTGTGGATAGGATAAATATAAAGATGATCAACCGATTCCACGGAGATGAGATGGTGTATCATAGCTTTGATTCAACAGTCGATGACCCTCATAACTATTATCCATCTGAGTTCCTTAACACTTTGACCCCTAATGGGTTGCCTCCACATGTGTTGAAGCTCAAGATAAACTGCCCTATTATATTGCTCAGAAATATTGACCCCGCAAATGGACTTTGCAATAGCACGAGGCTGGTGGTTCGAGGATTCCAGAGGAATGTCATCGATGCAGAAATTGTGCTAGGACCCCCCCTTTGTCCCAGTGATGACGAGATGTTCCCTTTCCAGTTCAAGAGGAAGCAGTTTCCTATTAGGCTCAGCTTTGCCATGACGGTCAACAAGGCACAGGGGCAGACTATCCCGAACGCGGGTATATACTTGCCCGAGTCAGTGTTCTCATGGGCAGTTGTATGTCGCGCTATCTAGATCCACTGCTAGAAAGAACATCAAGATCCTTACCGCCCCGGCTACAGACAATGAGAAAAATGTCTCAGACGATAGTAGAAGGAATAGCTCAAATTACAGCAAAAACAAGAGCTCCAACAATAAGAAAAAGATCTCAGACGATAGCAGCAGGAATAGCTCAGATTACCGCAAGAACAAGAGCTCCAACTGTCCTGTTGGTAATTACACGAGGAACATCGTCTATAGGGAGGTACTTACATCATAGGTGAGACATCTGTCACTTATACTTTCAGTAATTATGTGTACATATATTTTTGAATTAAACTAGATATTTCCAAATTTTTAATTATGGGAGGTTTATTTTGTGCAGGTCACCTCCGTCATGGGGAGTCATTCATGTTTAACACAAAGCTTGGTATTGTGTGTTACCGAGAGAAATTGAACCAACTGTGATTTCAAATAACCGTGCAATAATTGGTTATAGAAATTGCTTAACTTGATTGTCATACGATAATATGATTTGCTAAGTGAAGTTTGTGCTTCAATCAATGGGTGGTCGACAAAATTAAGATATAAGATAATTATTCACTGTTTGCTCATGACATTGCTTAACATAATAATTATGTAACATGAACATTGTATTTGAATCATCTATCGTCCGTAGCAACGCACGGGCATTTAACTAGTAAAGGAGAAAAGGAACAAGGTAATGGACCCTCAAAAGATGGAAGCAAAACAGCCTACTCTCGTGACATGATTGAGCTCAAATATTTTGCCATGCGGAGAACACAATTCTTTACCTCCCCTTTAATGTTATCAATGACAATATAGGGCATCGATGCCTTGTTGCAGAAAACCCTAGCATTTCTCTCTTTCCTAACCTCATGTGCCACTAGCATGAGCAGCGAGGAGACCGCCTTCCTCCTGTGGCCACGGCGAAGAACCGTCGCATTCCACCAATCCTGGACCAAATTTAGCCCTCCCCAAGTAGCAATGGGAACCGACTTTTTTCGCATTTTTTTTAACTTTGAATAGTTTTATTTTTTTAAAAAAATATTCACTTATTTTAAAAAGTTCATAAATTGGAAAATTGTTGACGAATAAAAAATGTTCATTAACTCAAAAATTATTCATGAATTCGAGAAAGTGTTAAAAAAATTGTGAATTCCAGAAATGCTCGTGATTCAAAAAATGTTCACATATTGAAAAATTGTCCATGGATTCAAAAAATACTCATCAATTCTAATTCCAACGAATTCAAGAACATATGTTCATGACGAATTACGAAAATCATTGTGCATTTCAAAAATTCATGAATTCAAAATATGATTGTGGTAAGAAAATGGTCACGAATTCAGAAATGCTCATGCTTTCAAATAATGTTTCTGAATTCACAAAATGTTCACAAATTGAAAAGTATGTTTGCAGCGAATTCAAAAAATGTATACAGATCTAAAAAACTATTTGCGCATTCAAACACTATTGGTGAATTCCAAAATTGCTCATGAATTCAAAATACAATCACGGGTAACTCAAAAATATACTCACGAATACAAAAAAATTCACAGATTCAAAAAAAATAAGAAATCATAATATGTTACCAAGTTTGAAAAGTATCCGCTAAGTCGGTAACTTTTTTTGTAACTTAACAGGTCTTCAAGAATTGAAAATATTTGTATATTTTTTATAAAGAATTGATGAATTGGAAAAGAAAATGAAAAGAAAAGGAGAAGGAAACAACACAAAAAGAGAAAATAGAGTCTAAAAACCAACCAAGAAAGCCTGGAAAACTGGTTGTGAAAGCACAAACAAAAGAAAAGAAAAACAATCTGAAGCTTCCCTGAACCGCTGGTGGAACCATTGAAAAATGTTCAGTTATTGAAAAATGTTCATGAATTCAAAAAAGTTTGTGGATTCAAAAACAATTCACGAAATCATAAAATTTTCGTAAACTCGCAAAATGTCCAAAAAGTCAAAAAAAAGTGTAACTTAAAAACATTCACAAATTTAAAATATTTTAGTTTTTCAAAAAGTATTAATAAATTTTGAAAAGAGAAATGGAAAGAAATAGAGAGGAAAGAAAAATGAAACGAAGAAGAAACAAAAAAAACAGAGAATAAAAAACCAATCAAGAAACCCAAAAAAACATGTTTAGAAAACAACAAAGAATAAAAAAGAAAAAACCATCCATAAGCTTCCTAAAATTGCGTAGTGTAGATATGATATGTGGGTTTTTTCTTCCCTTTGTTTCACACCGCACAAAACTCCCAAAGATGCTCAAAACATGTTTATAATTTTTGTTTAATGTTCACAAATTTAAAATGCTTGTGAATTTTGAAAGTATTGATGAATTTGAGGAAGAAAAGACAAATTAGAAAATGTTCATGAATTTGAAAAAGAAAGCACGAATTTGAAAATGAAGGTGAATTTGAATAATTTTTGTAAATTTAGGAAAAAAATACGAATTTGAAAATATTTCCAAAGTTCTTGTGAATTTTAAAATGTTCTTGAATTGGAGAATATTCACATTTAAAAAAATGCGGTTTTCTAAAGTGTTCAAGGCTCTAAAAATGATGAAAAAATTGGAGAACTGTTCAAAGATTTGAAAAATATTTTTGGATTTTAAAAAAGTTTATGGATTTGAAAATGTTCGCAAGCCAAAAAATGTTCATCAAATTCAAAAATGAAAAAGGACAAGAAAAGGGGGTAAAAAGAAAAGGAAAGGAAAATCTGAAAAAAAATCTTAAATAAAACCCAAGAAAAATGATGAAGAGAAAAACAGAACAAAATAAAGAATGAAACCTTCTACAACCTTTACCCAAAGAGTTTTCCGCTCCGCTTTATATATAAAGCAACAATCATACAAATACATCCATACAACACACATAGAAGGCTAGATACATGGCACCCGCAAACAAAAAGGGTAGATACATGGGTGTTAATGAACAACTACTCTACCCCAAAACACTCCAAGTAAACTACACGAGGAAGCCGCTTGAAGTCTTCGGAGTTCTCAACCGTGAATGAATCACCACGAAGAGACGGAGCCGTGTACGATAAGTCGGGTACTACACCAATGTTTGCCCGACTCCGACGAGGGAGAGGCGATGACTGCGGCGCCTTCGGCTCGCTTCAGTGCATGTAGTCATCGCTAGGTGGTTTATGAACCTGGATGTAAATTTGACTTCTAGTGTTCTTTGTATTACCTTGACAGATGTTGAATAGATCGGAAGTTTTCTCGCAAAAAAAAGAGGCGCGAAAGCGGAGCGACGCCACCGCATGATCCAAGGATCAAGGTTTCCCTCGAAGCAACATGGAGGACGAAGAGTAACTGCGACGACGCCTTCAAGAAGGAAATGACGCCCGTAGGCGCCGCCATCATGGCGACCAAGAGGGAGAGGCCTTTGGAGTGCAGGTATTTTCTGGCACAGAGGTGTCAGAAGTAACGTTTCATTTATTCAATCTCTCTTTTTTTGGAAAAACATTTTTTCAATCTTACTTGACAGTCAACCTCTGTCGTGCAACCCAATTTAAGGAACCAGGCAACCGCGTGTCTCTATGTATACTAAAGCAGTTTATAGATATCCTGGTAATGTGAACTGATTGTCACTTTCACGTTTGAATGGTTGGTGCAGACTGATAAGATCTAAGTTGAGCATAACTCTGCAGAAGAAAGCAACACAAGCAGGTTGCCACAAGTTATGTGCCGTAGAAACCCATAAAGAGTAGCTTCGACGTCGAAGAAACCTTCTTCCCTAAGATCTCACGCATGGCGATCCTCATATCTTCCATTGCTTCCAAAGCCTTGGCGCTCTACACTCCGGAGATTTCTCGGCATCGAAGGAGCACAGTTTCATTCGCATCGGCTCATCGCCCGCGAATCCTTGCCATGAAGTTCTGGGGCGCCAACCATAACCTGCCGATCAGGAGAGCAACACAGTAAGTGCCTTCTTGTTCTTAGGATGCAGTTACTGTACAAGATCGTTCAGTATATTTCACGTGTCATTTTCAGAATCCCCGCAGCTGTTCCAGGCCCCCAAAATTTACCAAGAGGAAATCTCCCTATGCCCAACATGCCTTCATGGTGAGTGCAGAGGGGGTACGGTTACACGCGTTTCGTCGATTTCCTTCTCACATTCACAGGCTATGTATGGTTCTCTCAGGGTGACCCTGGTCGTCGGTGCCGTCCTTGTTGCAATACCGATTTATAGAAAGATAAGAGCATTGGAAGGTAAATCTGATTCAGATATCCACGACTTCTGTATATGTCATCTGTTGATCTTAGCGTGCATTTTCATCTCAACTTCTGTCTGGTTGTAATTCTAAATCGCATTTGTAGATAAGGTGGAGAAGACAGCAGAGGTGGCGGTCGAGGTAATCGACACGGTGGCCGAAGCTGCCGAGAAAGTCGCCGGCGAGGTCGCCGAAGCGTTTCCCGAAAATGAAGGCCTCAAGGAGGCAGCATCCAGGATCAAGGCCGTCGCCGATGCGATCGAGGAGGACGCCGAGAAAGCCGAGGCACTAATCCATAAGGTTAGGTTGATTGCTTAGTTTATTACTTGCACGTTTTGGCTTCCTGTGAATCCAAAGCTGAAAGTTCCTCAACGTTTACACTACGGCAGCTGCTGATGTTCAGTGCTGTTGCTTAACTAGGTCATGGTGCAGCCGTGCAAGTTACCGGCCATTCCATGCTATATCCGCAAGTTAGAGATGCGTGTTGACTTCTGGAGTTATAGGGACAAGCATGTTAAGCAGCGTTGCTACACTACTTATGTAGCGGATATCCTCCGGATAGCATTTGCTCCTGCGCGTTAAAAATATTTTTGCAGATATAAAAAGACTACAAATTTTTTTTTGGACATGGACATGTTCATGTACAAATATTATCTGCAAATGCTTAGAGGAAAAGTCCAATCATATTGACTTGTGCAGCAAACCAAGTTGAGTGCCCCATGTTTAGCATTTGTAGACCACTGAATCTTGTTTTTTGGCCGACGAACAAAATTGTGCAGTTTCGCGTGAAAATTGTCAAACATCCTTGAACACTACATGGATATGTGAAAAATCAGATTTTTATTTATTTATTTGATATACATTCTGAATTTACTGTTCATTTGCTCTGGAGAACCAAAACGTCATGCTAAATTAGATGGCAGCTAATTGGTACTCCCTCCGTCCCATAATGTAAGACGTTTTTGACACTACATTAGTGATAAAAAATGTCTTACATTATGAGACGGAGGGAGTAGTACACTGAGCAACATGTGGGGCACTTACTGCTTAGCATGTGATGATATTCGTTGTCATGTAGGAGGGCATAAATGAAACTCTCTATCTTTCCTGGTTAACGCAGGTTGATGAGATAACGGAAGAGGTGGATTCCGTGGTCGGTCCTATCATCGACGCGGTCATGAAGGAGAGTGGAGAAAGAGGAGTCATAGATGAAGAACCCAAAAGGAAAGAAACGGACAACATATAAGAAACATGTCTTACAGGCAAATAAATATAACTAGTCGTCGACCGTGCATTCGCACGGGGTGTATATAATTATATATACAATGTCGAATAATAACCAGTAACAGCTCGAGTTCATCATTATCATTTGGCCTTTGTCTTATAGTCATGAGTTTTTGTTTCAGTACAGAATTCTAGGAAACGTATACATATTGAACTGCTTGTGTTTACAAAATTACACTAACTTTACATTGTTTTCGTATCCCTTAAAGCTCACCATATCTGGTAGTCTCCACTAAGAACACTGAAGGAACGGCCTACCCAGCAGAACTTTTTACCCGTTTTTCTATATTATCAGTCACATGAATGTTTTCTCTAGTCAGTCACTTTTTCCTTTTTCCATTTTATTTTTTATGGAAATATAAATATATTTTGATAAATACAACAATATTTGTTAAAGCCAGAACACTTTTCCGCCTGTCCCTCTGCACGCGTGTGTGATTATGAGGCAACACCAATGATATCAAATGCAACTCATTTTTCACGTGTTGAGAAGTGATTAATCTCCAATAGTGTAAATTATATGAATGTATATATGCAGGTTCTATGCAATGTGTGTGCAACTTATACTACTGTCTATAAGTTGTACTATTATTTGCTTGATCTTGAATATTCTACAATAGTGTAAATTATATGCAAACCAAGTGTGATTTTTTATTGTTTATTTTAAGTTTTTTTTTCTTCATTTCTATTTTTTCAGGGTAATACCAATGCACTTAGTTTATTCTACCTTAGAACCGCTTTCACTTTTGTTTTATTTCTTTGTATTGTTTCTTCTTTTAGGGTAATGCCAATGCCTTTAGTTCATTCTACCTTGAAATAATAAATATGGTTTTATTTTTGTGATCGAGTAGTCCAGAGGCAATGGCCTTATGGCCACTTATGCGCACTGAAATATATGACATTTTTGCCTCCTTCCTACATCTTTTTCTCATCGTAGTGTTTCACTTTGTGTGACATCCATCCATCATAACCTTTTTTTGCGGGAACATCCATCAACAGTTAAACAGTGTAACATAGTAATATTGATAATCTGATGTTCTTGATGGGCAAGCCAGAATGATATATTTTGTGTATGCCCACATTGCATTAGGAAATGGCATTCATCTTGAAACCTTGTGTCCAAAAAAAAAATATCTTGAATCGTTTTGCACGGATAAACTTGGAAGAAACCAACTTTTGAATTGAACCTTGACATATCAAAAATAGTGACTAAACTGTATAAGAAAATTAAGTCAACTATAATCAGAGGATTCCAACTTTTACCTCTTTGTATCTCGAAAAAAGCATAAAATATCTTAAGGGACTCTTTGATTCAAAGGATTTTTAAAGGAATTATGTTGATTCTTGAAAAAAAAGAATTTTGAAGGATTCTAATCCTTAGGGATTTTTTCCCTATGTGGATTATTTGATTCATAGGATTACAATCTAATAGCCTGCAAGCCAAACAGGGTGGTGTAGCACTTTTGTGTAAGAATCCCAAATCATAATCGTCCCAATGAAGAGCCAAGGAGAATATTTATGAGTAACAATTCTGTCACACACAAGTTGTCACGGTTCTTATGTGAAGTATCTGCTTTTGATTCTGCAGACGTTGTTAGTGTCCCAAGAAGAAAACGAAGCAGAATGATAAATATGGTAGATTTGTGATAACTAGAACAATAGTAACTTGAAAGTAAAGAACATAAATAAATAGAAAGTAGAAGTGTTTTTCTTGAATGGACAGATTAGACATGGAGAGATTCAGATCATGGTATACATCAAATGTGCATGTGCGACGGTAATACCAGTTATCTTGTATCATGAGTTTAGTATTTGATTTACTCATTCGGTAGGTGGATCACCCTAAGGTTACATAACTCCTCCTTGTAGGATTATATTTCATACTATGATCTTGCGTCGCCGTTGCCACATCATGGTAGTCTCCACAATTAAGGTCGTTAGGCCGGCACCATGCATTAAGTTCGATGTATCACCATTATCTCATATTGTCTTCGGTCCTCATAGATGTATCCACCTGTCACGTCAAAGGTCGCAGATTTCCTAAACAATATGTGTTACCTGTATAGGTCTTGAGATCATGTTGCATGGGCCTTTAAATTGGACAACACACTTTGTTGGGGATATAACTACTGAGTGTAAACCGCCCAGGAGGGGCCGATTCACCCTCAACTATATTGAAGCCCATGAAGACTTAGAAGATGGCGCTTTACTATGAAACTCAGAGGCCCGGAGCCCAAGGGCGGATTAGGGCCCATAGTGGTAAACCGCCATATTCATGTAACTTGTGTTGTAAGATAAGGAAAGGAGAGACCGAGCCGAACACTTGTATGAGTCGGCCTCGGGACTCTGTAGACCGGTCGGGCGTCAACCCGTGTATATAAGGGGACGACCCGGCGGCGGTTCAGGGACAAGAAACACAACTCGATAGCCAGGCATAGCTTGTTTAGCTCCCTGGTTAGCGAGACCCCAATAATCCCATCACAACTAGATGTAGGCCTTACCTTCCTCGAAGGGGCCGAACTAGTATAAAATCCCTCGTGTCCTTTGTCCGGTTTAACCCCTTTAAGCTAACCTGCGGCGATGGCTCCACGACTAAGTCCTTACATGAGGACATCTGACGTGATATTTCCACGACAGTTGGCGCCCACCGTGGGGCTATCGCACGATGGTTTCGAGTTCTTGAAGGGCAGCTTTGAAGGACTCAAAGGATACGTGGTGGGCCGGATGACCAAGAGTCGTCGCGGCAAGCTCTACATCGACGATGCAGGCTGGGGCCCTGAGGCCGGCTCAATCGAGTATGGGTACCGGGTCCCCTTCGGCGGAATTCACGTCTTCATCGGCAAGATCGGCGAACCGGGCCATGAGCCGGACATCTGCACCGACCTCGTCGAAACGGCTCAGCATGCAAGTCCCGCCCGGATTCAGCCTGCCATGAAGCGTGCGTTCGTGGGATGTGTCCACGGGATCGGATCTGAACCGGTGTTTGAGGATGAGACGGTCGCTTATTCCGACGGCGAATCATCCGCTGGTGAAACCGAATCCTTGTACCAAGTTTAGGATGGCGTGTTTGAAGGGTATTCCGATGGCACTAGTATTCCAGAATTTCTTGAAACGCCGAACCGCGTTGGTATCTTCATGGCCGGAACACAGCCAACTTTACAAAACTCTATGGCGGCGGCGGCTGGACCGGTAGTAGGGGCAGGAGGCTCCATGCGCCGGCCGGCTCAAGTTCTCTCCGATTTGATGGATGCCTGGGCGGCCTTGTTAACCACGACAGTTACACCAGCGACACAGGATCAGCACAATGCGGACATTGCGAGTCTAAAAGATCAGATAACACAAGCCAAAGCGGACTTAGCGGCTGAGGAAACCAGGATGGCGGAGGAACGAGCCGCTTTAGATGCCCAGACGCAAAGGATTCAAGCTAAGAATTATCGGCTTTTGATGGATCAGAACACTTTAAATCAAGTATCCAGGAGGAAACATCAGTCTCGCTTGTCGGCGGATTACAACGCAATGAATCTCTTTGCAACGCCAGGCGCAGGAACCAGTAACCCGCCAGTAGTAAACCGGGATACCGATCCAAGGACCGGGGCTCCGGATCAACCTCAGGTGATGGGTCCACCTCAGCGTATGGACAACCCGCCGCGGTATACCACACCGCTGTCGGGTCACTTTTCTACCCCGTTGGACAATATGATAGAAGCAGCATCCCGGTTGGCTGCTATTCCGATTGAAGGTGAATCGCCGGTAGCGGTTGAGACACGGCAGGCCAGGGATCTTCTTCAAACAGCTTTGACACAGCAGCAAGCTTACTCATATAGCCGAGACAGGGTTCACTCAACTCCACGACCGAGCAAGAGCTATAGCAGGCATATAGATGAACCGGAGGTGTCTAGCAGTGTGCGGCACTGCATTGTCCCTCAAGGGCCTAATCCGGTGCGTGGTGATACGAACGCTCAGGATGTGGTGGATAATGGCAGAGCATGAAGGGAGGTCGCTTTGGCAGCACAACATACGGGGCGATACCAACCCGCCCCGGTTCAGCCGGCAGCATCAGTGGACCGAGGCGTTGGAGTTGCTTTCAGCTCGTGGGGAGTGCCATGCCTTATTTCGGTTCTCTGTAATGTGCGATTGCCTAAGGACTTCAAGGGCCCACGTAAGGTGTCGAACTACACTGCTGATTAGCCACCCGAGGCGTGGATAGAAAGTTATGAGATGGCAATGGAGATGATGGACGTTGCTGAAGCGGCTTGTGCAAAGTACTTCACGATGATGTTGGAGGGAACAGCCCGTACTTGGTTGAAAAATTTACCACCTAACTCCATCGAATCATGGGACCAGTTGAAGGCCCGGTTTATAGCCAATTTCAAAGACACATGTAAGCAGCCTATGTCCATTGTGGATCTCGACGCCTGTGTGCAAGGGGAGAACGAGTCAACAACTCATTGGGTGTGCCGGGTTTCAGAAGTCTTGCATTCATCAGACCGTATTAATGCTGGCTCGGCAATCATCACCTTGGAGCGTAATTGCCGGTTTAAGTCACTAAAGATGAAGTTGGGACGGCTCAAGCGCCATTGCAATGACATGGGCACCCTCATGGCCGCCTTGGTCAAGTATGCCGATTCTGATAATACCAAGGATCCCGATTCTGATGAGGAGAAACCGGAGAAGGGAAAGAAGAACGACGGTACAAAGGGACAGCAGCACAACCAAGGAGGTCATGGGAATAACGCTAAGCGTAAAGCGGATTCAGATTTTGTGGCTAATGCTAATGTGCAGCATCGTAAGGGTAAACCGCCCCAGCGCGGTGGCGGAATGAATCTGGAGCGTTTGTTGAATCCGCCTTGCCCAAAACATGGGACCAAGGAGGTTCCTGCAACACACCTTGGAAAGATTGTCACATTATGAAGGAGTTTAAAAACTCTGATCTTTTCTGGTACGATCAGGGTCCATCAGGCGGTTCAGGTCCAGGTTTTCATGCTGGCGGTGGTTCAAATTCTGGATTTCAGAATAATCAGGGCAACCAAAACAACCAAGGTGGTAATAACCAGCAGAGTAATCAAGGAAATCAGCAGCAGTCGGGTTACCAGAGTCACCCAAAGCAGTTGAATGGTGGGCAGTATCATGTGTTCACCACTAGTTTGTGCAAGCGTGATCAGAAGCTTCACAAGAGGGTTGTTAATGCTGTTGAACCGGCAGTACCGCGTTACCTGCGATGGTCCAAGCAACCTATTGTATGGAGCAGAGAGGATCATCCGCCCCGAGTTGACAATCCGGGTCACCTAGCTTTGGTGGTGGCACCTCAGGTGGGAGGTTATAAGTTCACCAAGGTACTCATGGATGGAGGAAGCAGTATCAACATTCTGTATTATGAGACCTTCCGTCGCATGGGGTTGACAGACAAGAGTCTTAAACCGTCCAACATTGTTTTCCATGGTGTGGTACCAGGTAAATCGGCATATCCTGTTGGTAAGATCGCTTTGGAAGTTCTGTTTGGTGATGAACATGATTCCCGGTCTGAGACATTGACCTTTGAAGTGGTAAGGATCTAGAGCCCGTACCACGCACTGTTTGGGAGACCGGCTTATGCAAGGTTCATGGCAAGGCCTTGTTATATTTACTTGTAGCTCAAGATGTCGGGTCATAAAGGGACCATTACGGTTCACGGAAGTCGTAAAATCGCTTTGGATTGCGAAGAAGGTGATGCGGCCTATGCTGAGTCGGTTTGTGCTGTAGAGGAGCTAAAGTTTTATAAGGAAAATGTTGATCCGGCAGACATGACCCCTCTGAAGAAGCCTACCACTGAGCATGACCCAACCCTGCATTTCAAACCGGCTGATGAGACTAAACTTGTTGCCTTTGTTCCTAGCGATTCGTCCAAGCAGTTCAGCATCATCACAAATCTGGATCCGAAATAGGAAAGCTCGCTCATCGAGTTCATCCGTGAGAACCGGGACATTTTTGCATGGAAGCCTTCTGACATGTCAGGTGTACCGAGGGAACTCGCTGAGCACACTCTCAATATTGATCCCAAGTTTAAATCGGTCAAGCAATTTCTTCGTCGCTTTAAAGAGGAAAGACGCAAGGCAATTGGTGAAGAGGTAGCCCGGTTGTTGGCTGCTGGGTTTATCGTTGAAGTGTTTCACCCTGAGTGGTTGGCTAATCCGGTGCTCGTTCTTAAGAAAAACGGCACTTGGCGCATGTGTGTGGATTACAGAGATTTGAACAAAGCTTGTCCGGCCGATCCTTTTGCTCTCCCGCGTATTGATCAAATCATTGATGCGACGACGGGTTGCGAGCGTTCGATTTTTTTGGATGCTTATTCAGGCTATCATCAGATCAAAATGGCAATTAAGGACCAGGAGAAAACTGCCTTCATCACTCCCTTTGGAGCCTTCTGCTATGTTTCTATGCCCTTTGGGCTCAAGAGTGCCCAAGCAACTTATCAGCGCTGTGTGCAGAATTGTCTTCATACTCAGATTGGGCGTAATGTTCATGCTTATGTTGATGACATTGTGGTAAAATCCAGGAAGAAGGAGACACTGATAGATGATCTCAAGGAAACCTTTGAAAATCTGCAGGTTTACAAGATGATGCTCAATCCGGACAAGTGTGTCTTTGGTGTTCCGGCAGGCAAGCTTCTAGGCTTTCTGGTGTCCAACAGAGGCATTGAGGCTAATCCGGAGAAGATCAAAGCGATTACATCTTTGGCTAAACCGGCATGCATCAACGATGTTCAGCGTCTAGCAGGGCGGATTGCAGCCCTAAGCCAGTTTATCAGCCGTTTGGGAGAGAAGGCGATCCCTCTATATCAGATGTTGAAGAAAACAGACACCTTTGTTTGGAGTGATGCGGCTAATGTGGCGTTTGAAGACTTGAAGTGGCAGTTGGCTGAACCGCCGGTCCTTGCTGCTCCGGTTGACAGGGAGCCCTTGTTGTTGTATGTGACTGCTAATGCCCGTGCTGTCAGTGTGGCAATTGTGGTGGAGCGCAAGGAGGCTGGTAAGGAGTACTCGGTTCAACGGTCGGTTTATTATATCAGTGAGGTGCTTATCGAGTCAAAATAGCGATATCCACATTGGCAGAAGCTAGTATATGGGGTTTTTATGGCAAGTCGGAAGCTCAAACAATATTTCCAAGGCCATCCCATTACGGTTGTCAGTTCAGCTCCGTTGGGTGATATAATTCAGAACAGGGAAGCAACTGGCCGGGTTGCAAAATGGGCAATTGAACTTGGTCCCCATGGTTAGAAGTATGTGCCTCGAACAGCCATAAAATCTCAAGCACTTGTGGATTTCATCAATTACTAGACCGAGTTACAAGCACCAGAGGACAAACTGGATAGTACATACTGGACGATTCACTTTACGGATCCAGGCAATTGGAGGGCTCGGGGGCTGGAGTTGTCCTTACTTCCCCTCGAGGTGATAAAATTCGTTATGTCCTCCGTTTATTGTTTCCCTGTACTAACAATGCAGGTGAGTACGAGGCTCTGCTCCATGGGCTCCGAGTGGCCAAGGAGATGAATTTAAGCCGGGTACGATGCTTTGCACATTCTGATCTGGTGGCTCAGCAAGTTTCTGGCACTTGGGATTCTAAGGATCCACTCATGGCAGCTTACAGACGTGAGGTGGATATTGTGGCAGGTCATTTCAAAGGGTATCAGGTTGAGCATATCGATCGGCGCAAAAATGAAGCAGCAGACGCTTTAAGCCGGCTTGGATCTCAGCGTAAACCGGCACCTCCCAATACCTTTTTAGATATTTTGCATAACCCGTCTGTTAAGTTGCCTACAGAGGAGGATTTGGCTGTTCCTGATCCGGAGGCTCATTTGGTGGCCGCTTTACACGTTGTGCTAGATTGGACGGTTCCATATCTGGCGTATATGAACCGGGGCGAGTTACCAGATGATGAAGTCCTGGCTCGGCAGACAGTCCGGCGATTCAAGTCCATGGTTATTCACAATGGCGAGTTACACCGCTGCAGCGTTTCAGGCGTGTTTCAGCGTTGCGTTTCTCCAAAAGAAGGCCAAGAGATCCTATGAGAAATTCATGAAGGGGATTGTGGTCATCATGCCGGCTCAAAGTCCCTGGTTGCCAAAGCTTTTCGTCATGGGTTCTACTGGTTGACAGCTCATGCTGATGTGGAGGATCTGGTAAAGAGATGTGATGCTTGTCAAAAGTTTTCACGCAGAGCTCATGTTCCGGCTCAAGAATTAAGGATGATCCCCATCACTTGGCCGTTTGCCACCTGGGGGCTTGACATGGTGGGACCCTTTAAGCGTTCTAAGGATAAGAAGACCCACCTTCTCATGGCGGTTGACAAGTTCACCAAGTGGGTTGAAGCGGAGCCAGTTAGCAAGTGTGATGCGGCTACGGCGGTTCAATTTCTCAAAAAGATTATCTTCCGCTTTGGCTTTCCACACAACATCATCACGGACAATGGCACAAACCTCTCTAAGGGTGAGATGGAAGATTTTTGTCAGAGAGAACACATCCGGCTTGACTTAGCATCCGTGGCGCACCCCCAGACCAATGGTCAAGCGGAGAGAGCTAATCAAGAAATCTTGAAGGTATTAAACCCCGGCTTATGGTCCCTCTAAAGCGGACGCCGGGTTGTTGGGTGGAGGAATTGCCTTCTGTATTATGGAGCATCAACACCACTCCCAATAGATCGATGGGTTACACGCCTTTCTTCATGGTGTACGGGGTAGAGGCGGTCCTCCCAAGTGATATTCGTCACGATTCGCCTCGGGTTGCTAATTATGTTGAACCAGACAATGAGCAAGCACGCCAAGAGGCGTTGGACCTGTTAGATGAAAAACGGATATGGCTTTAGCCCGTTTGGCGGTTTATCAGCAAGACTTGCAGCGTTATCACAGCCGCCGGGTCAGGACATGGACCTTTCAAGAAGGCGATCTGGTGCTCCGGCTCATCCAGGATCAAACCGACATGCACAAGTTATCCCCACCTTGGGAAGGGCCCTTTGTGGTCAGCAAAAATTTGCACAACGGATCATACTACCTCATTGACGTTCGAGACAATTCACGCACTTCTGAGGAGGAAACCCGGCGGCCATGGAACATAGCTCTCCTACGGCCTTACTACACTTGAGCCATAGGCTTTTCTTATGTACATATTTCGACAATGTATATATTATGATCAATAAAATAAACCGGCATCCTTTCTATAAGCAGGGCCTCTGCTGTTTTTTCTCAAATATCCTTTGAGTTACATGGGGGCTTCAGCTGACAAAGCGGAGTACTACCTGTTAAACCGGCTATCATGCCACAATACATCTTGGGAGCTTCACACCCAAGGGGCCAAAGAGAGTCTGGATGCTATGCACAACTCAAACATAGGCACCCAATGAGCACAACTCATCATGTTACTTGGGGGCTCCTTGTGTCAAATACCAAGGAGTTTGAAATGAACCTTGTAGCTGGGTATCGACCCACGGCTTGAAAGCCTGGTATATTTACCTAAAACCCCGGGTTAACCTGCCTTCATCAAGTAAGCCACTCCTATCTAGGTAATCCTGGCATGACCCTCCGAACATTTGACAGTTACTCTCATTGAGACCTGAACTTGTCAAAGTTCAAATGGTTTAACTCAGTGGCCTGGCAGCCCATGAAAAGCCTCGAATTTGGGATTGGCAGCCCTCGAAAAGCCTCGACTACATGGTTTTATTTGCACTTGTCACTATTTTTATTTTGATGACTTTTGTGTTAAACCAGTATCTTTGATCTGGTATGGCTTTTCATTCATCATATTAACCCGGTGTTTGTTAACCCGGCTTGGATCTCAACTAAAAGTTGACGAACCTTATTATTAAACCGGGGTTTATTAACCCGGCCTGGCTTTGACTACTTGTCGCCAGTTTTGATCATCATCGTAACCCGGCATGACTTCTTATACACCATCAGTACAAGGTGAAGTTGTACAAAAATTCAAGATTTGGGTCTTCACCCTTATTACAATCAAAGTTGGTAAACCAACTAACATGATATCACATCACAGGTATGAGTTATTTCATATTTCTTAAAGTTTGATTATCAATCAGGCTTTGTCTTGGGCATTATGACCCGTCCGACGGTAAACCGCCAGGACAATTCTTTTATGTAGACATAGGGATTGCATATTATGATATATGAGCCAACATTGAAATTTTCATGACGGATCACATAAAGTATTTCCCACTGCACGATGGCAGCAGATCAAAGTATTTTTGCTACCCTATTACAAGGCGCCTAAACGGCCCAAAATATGGAATTGTCTTAAACTGGACAGTTTGTGCAATATCAACCGGATTGCCGGATCAAGCATCATCGCCATGTTGACGTGAAGTAGATGGGTCATCTAGCGTCGGTTCAACCTCCTCATCCCCATCCAGTGGTTGGAAGTCAGCGGTGGTCCAGTCAATCCGGGTTAAGGCCTGAAAGACAACCTCTTCACTTATAAGATCAGTCGGATCAACGTCAGGGGCATAAGTGTGCTTACGGGTTGGCGGAATAAGATTTTGCACTTCCGGAATGATAGCCTCAACCCGTTTGTTGTCAGCATCATAGAAGGACCGGTGAACCGTCAAGTTTTCTTCTTCTGCCAACTGACTCGCCAGAGGACGCATCTCCCTTGTCACACATTTGAGGGCGTTGTTATCAAACACCGCCCCATTTTCTTGTTCACTGGGAAAGCCCTTGGCAATATCGATTGGATCAAGGTCAGCTATCCATGCCTTGGCTCGGGTGAGTGCTAACAAAGCGCCAGCCCTGGCGGCGGATCGCTTCACCTCTTCTATCTGAGCTAGCGTCATAGATAACCTAGCCAGAGTATCCTTGATCAGTGTCGGGGCCGCGTTGTCATAAGAAGTTGCGCAGATAACCCGTTGGGCGCCGGTATACATTTGTCCAATCAGCGTATAGGCGGCCTCGAGCTTCCTCCGCATATCAGAGCCCAGATGAGTAATATGGCTACCTACAACGGTTTAAGGATTTCACGTTAAACCGGCAAAAAATTTAAAAGGAATATTCATAAAACCTTGGCAAACAATACTTACCAAATATTGCAGAAGTCATGGCATTGACCTGGCGCTTTAATCCAGTAAGCTCTTCCGCCACCGGTTTATGAGCCAATTCAGCGTCTTCCGCCCGCTTCAGCAATCCAGCCTTTTCGGTATCCCATTTGGCCTGCTCAGACTTGAACCACTGTTTGAGCTGTTCCATGGTGGTTAAGGCGGTTTTCAATTCATCCCTGGCCTTGGTGGTTTCTGCTTGTTGGGATTTCAAATTTTCTTGAAGATCGGCAATCTGAGAGACTTGTTGATTTATCTCACTCTGCAACAGTAAGAAGAGCATGTCAATACCTTTTTTGAAAGTCCCAAGCATATAACGAGTTATACACTTGGCACTTGGGGGCTAATCTGGATCATTTTTTTCTACTGATTATCGAAGTCCCACGGATTAATATAAGTTTTAATCATGGCACTTGGGGGCTAATGTGTGTTTGATCAAAAATACATAAGGGAAATCAACAAAGTACAGTATGTAACGTGCAAAGTCCTGGTTTGACTTTCTAAAGGCAAACCGGCCCTTGGGGGCTACAATGCAATGAAGGTACAGAGTAAAGGATCAAACGGTTTACCTCATAGCGCTCCTTCATCAAATTTACCAAACCGGCCTCATAGTCTCGGCTGGTGAAGAGACAGTTTAAGAAGCCAGAATGAAGGTCTTGAGCAGATAAATCAACATAGTCTGACAAGTCGGTTTTGGTTTTTCCCCTTGTTCATAAACGCAAATTCATCCTTGGCGGAATGCTTGGATAAAGCAACTGGGTTGCCTGGGGTGGTATATGCCGTGCCAATAATAACAACGTCATCATCCTTGGCGGGGCTTGATGGATTGACATTCTCCTTAGTAGGGCTTGGCGCTTTGGCAGCAGGGCTCGGCGGTTTGGTAACAGGGCTTGGCGGATCAACAGTTGGACTTGGAGGGGTGGCATCAGGAGTTGATGTATCAACCTGTATCTCCGGTTCAGCTTCTGGCGGATTAACATCAGCGCCTGGATTTTGCGGAGCGGAGTGGTCTGTGGCAATCTCAGGATTTTCGCCCTCATTTTCTGGGGTCTTCTCCGGATCAACATCGTCAGTATGGCCGCTGGTCTTGGATTTTTTACTCAATCGGGCCTTGGCGCTACAACATCCAAAGTTAGAATATGATAAACCTATGCATGAAGAAACAACTTGAGAAAGTGTACTTACCCAGCGACGGTCTTGAGGGGAGGCAACTGAGTGGTTGATGAACCGCCAGACGAGTTGGAAGATGCCTGATAATTTGGATCAGACGGATTGAGTGGGCATCGGAAGAAACCCTTCAAAGGATAAAGTTTTTTGGGAGAACAAGTCACCTCTGGATGACGTTTCTGGGTTGGTGTATCTGGTAAACCGGACGAGGTGATTTGCTAACCACTGTGCCGGGTTGTGCAACGTTCTGCAGCTTGATGTGTCTTCAAAGAAAATTTTGGATCCAAATGAGCAAGGGGGTGAGATTGTCTTACTTTCCGAACTGTGCGGCGAACTCTTTGAACCGGCACAAGATTTGAATCGGAAGAAAGAGTGATTACCTCAGCATTGTCTGCATGGCTGGCCTCAGCGTCCTCCTGGGAACAATCATTGTCAATAAGATGTATGAATAAGGAACCAAGTAAGTCAAGCTCTACCTCTGCGTCTGATTCCTCATCTTCTGGCGGATCAGAAGACTCGGCGGTTTTCTTCTTGGAAATTTTCTTGGTGGCCTTAGTCTTTGCATGAGGAGCCCTGGCCGGTTTAGTCCGTTTCCAGAAGGAGCTGTTGGCCTGTGGCATTAAGGCAAAGAGATGTTAGCACATAGTTAAAGCGGAGGCGAATCAGTAAATATTAAGATAAACTTTACCGCTGGTGGAGGATTGGAGACGCAAAAAGGTGCCAACCCGGTTTGACTGCATGCAGAGATTGTTTCATCGAGCATCTTCTTCGTAGATTCAGTAACTTCAAGGTCTGTCATTACTACTTCATGATAGCGTTGAGGGTCTTTGACGTTGCCAGTATATTCATGCATCAATCCGGGGCGGCGACTTAAAGGCAAAATACCCCAAGATACCCAGCAGCGGACAAGGTCAATGCCAGTCAAACCGTTGGCCATGAGAGCCCGGAGCTTGGCGATTTGAGGTGCAAAGTTTTTTTGTTCCGCGGCGGACAAGCGTGAAGGTAATGTATGACTGTTGTTAAGCCGTTGAGGGCAGTAACCCGGCAAAGGATTTTCTCCGGCAGGGGCAGTGTTTCGGCAATAAAACCAAGTTTGGTTCCAATCTTTAGGATGACTATGGTGTTTTGCATGAGGGAAATCAACTTCTTTCCTTTTTTGAATTGAAACGCCACCAAGTTCTGTGTTGGGACCATCAGAGAACTCCGTACGGCGTTTCAAATGGAAAAAAATCCCGGAACAACTCCATAGATGGTTCTTCCTGAAGGTAGACTTCGCAGAATACTTGAAAATTGCATATATTGGACACGGCGTTCGGTCCAATATCTTGTGGATGGAGTTGGAAGCTTGCGAGGACATCCTGGAAATTTTTTGATCCGGGTGGACTGAATCCCCGGTCTAAGTGTTGCATAAATACAATCACTTCTTCCTCTTGAGGTTCAGGAGGGCATTCAGAATCCGGAACACGCCAATGAAGGACCCTTTTGGAGGCTAAAGCGCCAGTGGTGACATATCCATTGATTTGTGTCTCAGTGATCTTGGACGGAACCCAATTGCAGGCAGAGAATTGTTTGGCCATTTCGGAAGAAAAACTGTGAAAGGAAAAGTAAAGGCCGGTTTACAATTAACGGTTTACGCAAATCACTGTTAAACCGGCAGATTGCCATTCAATTTCAGTTGCCGGTTTAAGTGAGGACTAATGGTGTATGGCGGATTGACTATCAAAAGTTAAACTGCCCTTAGGCGGAAGGGACAGAGCTGAAAAATCTGCTAAGTGTTGACAGAAACAGGTTTCACACATCGACGGAATTAATTTGGATCTACCAAAGCTTCAGTAAGAAAAATTTTATGTGATCTATAAAGGCTTTAAACAGAGCAGAGAAGTTCCTGCGTTCTATCAAGGGATTCTGTACAAGAAGGAAGATCTACTAAGTGCTAAACTGGATGCGGAGCAACTACCGCACGAGATTTATGCTATAGTTGAATCAAAGAAGCTATGGCAGAAGCGAATACGAAGAAACTAGGACGAACACCCATGAACGCAGATGAAAATAGGAGCCCTAAAATACAGATCTAGGATCGCGAGGGAGAAGCTTACCGGATGCGCAGGATAGTGGAGGAACACCGAAGATCTCTGGTACAACCAGGTTGATGCAGCGGCCTTTGTTGATGCAACGTTCGAAGGTCGAGGGCGGCGGCGGAGCTTCAGAGCTGGGGCATCGCGAGGAAGAAGAAGTACGGAAGGGGAAGAAAAGAAAGGGCCCCGGGGCTTATTTATAATAAGGCATAGGATAAATGACAGGCGCGAGAATCGAGGAGCCCAAAGTGGCAAGTGGCGCAGCTGTCGCCTCGATTTCCGGGATGATATTAAATGAAGGGAATCTTTTTATTCATTTTTACAGAGATGACGTCATGATGATCCATTGCTGTGTCCAGGAGATGACTTCACGGCGGTTTAACAAGATTTATAAAGGGAAGACATCATGGCGGTTTATGAGAAATGAAGGAAGATGTTTACAGGATTTTTCTAAGTGTTGAAGATTGACATGAACAATTTCAAATCAATTTGGGGCCTAATGTTGGGGATATAACTACTGAGTGTAAACTGCCCAGGAGGGGCCGGTTCACCCTCAACTATATTGAAGCCCACGAAGACTCAGAAGATGGCGCTTTACTATGAAACTCAGAGGCCCGAAGCCCAAGGGCGGATTAGGGCCCATAGTGGTAAACCGCCATAGTCATGTAACTTGTGTTGTAAGATAAGGAAAGGAAAGACCGAGCCGAACACTTGTATGAGTCGGCCTCGGGACTTTGTAGACCGGCCGGGCGTCAACCCGTGTATATAAGGGGACGACCCGGCGGCGGTTCAGGGACAAGAAACACAACTCGATAGCCAGGCATAGCTTGTTTAGCTCCCTGGTTAGCGAGACCCCAATAATCCCATCACAACTAGACGTAGGCCTTACCTTCCTCGAAGGGGCTGAACTAGTATAAAATTCCTCGTATCCTTTGTCCGGTTTAACCCCTTTAAGCTAACCCGTCGCGATGGCTCCACGACTAAGTCCTTACACGAGGACATCTGACGTGATATTTCCACGACACACTTTGAGTTCACCACATAATAATAACTTACTAGGCAGATCATAAGACTACAAACACAAAGGACGACATATAGAATAGGTACAAATGAATCTTACCACTCACCTACATCTCCCACGCCTAGGGGGAATTACTCACACATCGAAAGAGAATAACCAATCATCTCAGAGAATAAACCCATGAAGACGATATCAATAATACCATGAAGATCAACAATAAGATGAATGATCAGACAAATCTCAATCCCCATGAGTATGAATAGAGTTTACACCCTGATCTTACAACTTGGAATTCCTATTACAATAGTGAAGGTGAAATGAATGTGGAGAATGAAGAAAAAACTAGAAGGGATCTCCGATGGTTCTCTGAATCTCTTCTCTCTATTCAGGGCATGGTGGTGGTGGCTAGGTTTTCTCCAACGATGTTCTCCCTTCATGAAAGGGTTGTGTATTGATAATATGGAGCCTTTGGCACTTCATACGACCAACCATATGAGCTCTTATGCTTGTATGGAAGGTCATCTTTCGCTCTGGTGCGCCAGACAGCTGAGCCCCCAATATGTAAGTTGCTCCATTCAACTTGATTTTCAGTAATTCTCATCGGTTTCCTTCCATATGTGATATTCCTGTCAAACAATGGGGAAAACGTATTTTCTTATCTCTCGAAGGATTAGCGCTAGAAATAACCGAGAAGTGTTATAAATCCGGTGAAAACCAAATGAAAACTCCTTGTGAATAATCATAAATTCTCGAGCCGTCACAATTCATAGGAATTTTTCTTTAGGATTCACCTATACTTGTATTCATAGGAAACATTCCATCAATTTCAACCTTATGCAAAGAATCCTACATTCTTCCGCGTCCAATCAAACGCCCATACTGATCATGTAGTCTTAAAGATGGCATGCCACTCGATTCCTATGATTTTCTTATTTCTCAGGGCCTCTTTAAATTACCGCAATACGAAACCATGAAAATATTAAAATGGCAGAATTGATATGTCATGTGTTGTGAAATCCTATGGGATTTCAAAGCATAGTAATCCTACAATGAGTCCTTTGAACGGTGCACAAGAAATAAACACATAGATTTTAGAGGACGAGAGAGAGAGTGAGAGAGAGAGAGTAGAGAGAGATGGTTTGAATGTGTATTGGAAAAATCAGAAGATGTTTGACCTCATGTTGGAATTCCTATGGAATAAAGCGCATAGGGAATGATTCCATTGGAATTTGGGAATCCTATGATCCAAAGGACTTCCATAGGATTCAAATTGTCTAAAATTCCTACAAAAATCCTTCAATCCAAAGAAGTCATTATGTTTTAAAAATCATGCAAATCAAAAAGGCTGTAAATTGTGATATCTCTCTAAAATCTAACAAAAATTATTTGAAGGAAACTATGCCCTAGCAGTATGTGCAAAAGATGGCGAAGTAACACGAGGTTCACTTGGACCTAGAAAACACCGCCCAAGAAAAACACATCTACCTAGCAACCACTACCGTTGAAAACTTTAGTCGTTGCCACCAACCTTCTCATTCTAATTTTCCCTTGGCGCTGCTAGAGACTAGTGGTCGGGCTAAGCCCTGTCACTGGTCGATGAAGGTGGCCGCGGGGAGGTCTCCACTTCAGTAGCCGCCGGTAACGAGATGCGGTCTACACGTGATGGCTTAAGGCAGAGGATATACCTGTGCATCGACGGCGGTGGGGTTTTCAGCTAGGCCGACAATCTCTAGTGATGAGGCATTGGTAACCACGATCCCTTCTACAGGTACGCGCGCAACAAACTATGGCCTTGCGTCCCAACGAGGCGGTCCTCCACTCGAGCGCGTGGGTGGCAGCGTGGTCCTGCACTGTTGGCCTGTTGTGGCGAGGGGCTAGAAAGTCTTGGACCTTCAGGTTCGCAGAAATGATGAGTACCGACTGGTTCTGCCGCCACAAGAGAGGACAACGGAGTAAGATGATGGTGTGGGCTGCCAGAGTGTCCCACATTGGATTTTGGCTATGCACCTTCCTCCCTCGTCAATCCTTGTCATGTGCGTGACGTCGACCTTTAACGTTCAAAGCCGTCAACCGACTCTTGTAGTGACTCGATCGCATACTTGTGCAGGCAACCGCGTGGCATTTCATGTCAAGATGGAGCTACACTTGTTTGGGATTGCGAAAAGTGGTGGCGACAACACGAGATGGTTTTGATTTATTGGTGCTTCTTGAGTACCTGGCCTTGAGCTCTGAGATGAAAATTCGTTGTCCAATCCTAGTTGGTCATACTTGCAATTTTGGTGTTTTTGTGTTGTTATCTTGTTGAAGGCATTGCTTGGAATTTCTTGGACTTGATTTTCAGGACGAAAACCCTAACCTTTGGTGCTGGATTAGGTCGCAACGCTTTTCTGTTATTCCTTTTCTGATGGCGTTGCTACCGGGAAAGTTTTCTTATTGTCTTTGTGTTGTCATGAGATAGTTGGTGTCCATGATGTTTGTGTAGTTTGTTGATCATAGTTGGACGTTAGTGTTGATTGTGTTCATTCTGAGTGTACGGTTCATTGTACTTGTATTCCCTCGCTTTTTTTTTGAGTCCATAAAATCCACGATTTGTCGCTCTTCGTTGCCACGATCGACGCTACTGGTAAAAAGGTAATTCTCTCCCGGCCGTCGGATCGGTCCGTCGGGATCACAGATTAACCTACTCGTCCAGACGGTGGGAAAAGGGCGCCCTGAGGCGCCGGCGCGTTGGGCGCGGCCGGCCACATGCCCACATGGGCGCGGTGCTTTGAACCTCCCGCGAACCAACAGCTCGCTGCACCTGCACATGCCCCAGCTGTCCGAGCCAATCCGGGCACATGGCCCGGCTCTACCTCTACCTGCTGCTCCTACTCGTAGCCGAACACTATGCACAGCAACCGGACAAACTTTCTGCTATAGTACAGCTAGTTTTCTATGGCTAGCCCCGTCAGACTGGCAGAGCTATCTGTATCTGGCTTCTCGCCGTTTGGATCGTGGCCTCGTGGGCAGGTCAAGCTCAACAGATGCAGGACAGACTGTAAAACTATGCAAGGAGCGGCGGATCTGGCCCTCCTCATCAGATGTTCTCTTCGTTTTTATTGACAACATCCACATACAGTTTCCAAGAAATAGTATAATGCCATTGCGGCCTAGCAAAATCTTAGGCGTTCTTTGTGCGTGTTAAGTGGGATCGACGGCCTTTGGTTCATATTCATAGTCTCTGCGTCGAGTAAATCAAAGTTCTTCTTCTTAGCTTGATGTCCTTTTCTCTAGCTATCTGAAACTGTTCTCTAATAGCTGAGTGAATAAGGTAGCATCGTCACAGCGTTATGCGCACGACCACAAAGTAACATCTCAAGATCGAGCTCCCAGCATAGAAGAATAATGGTGAAATGCATAAATTAAATCAATGCTCGTAATTACAGCAGAAGATGAGGGTACACCAATGTGCGGACGGAAGGGGGCAAAGAGGGGGAGAAATGGAACAAAAGCTGCAAAGAAACAATGAAATGATACATCGTCGGGTCATCTAGAAGACGTAGATGGCGGCGGCGGCGGCAGCCAGCACGAAGGCGGGGCGGAGACCAGCGGCGCCGCTGCCCGGGGTGGCGGGCTCGGCGGTGGGCGAGGGCGACATGTCCGGGGTGGGCGCCGGAGGGGAGGACATCGGGGAGTCGGCGGGCGCCGGCGCGGTGGCGGAGGGCGTGGGGGCGACGGTGGGCGCGGGCGCCGGGGCCGCGGTAGGGGGCGGGGACACCGGCGCCGGGGTAGGGGGCGCCATTGCCGGGGGCGGGGTCGCCGGCGGTGGAGGCGGGGCCTGGGGCGCTGCCGCGGGGGCCGCTCCGGGCGCCTGAGCGGTGGCGGCCACGGCCAGGAGCGCGAGGACGGAGAGGATGGTGAGCTGAGAAGCGGCCATTGTGCAAACCTTTGGGTGGTTTCTTGGTGGCTCGCTTCTCGCTTCCTCTGCCTGCGCTGTGAGCTGAAATGTGTGTGTGTGTGTGGGTGGGGGAGCGATGGAGAGGCGCGCCGGGGCTTATAAAGGAGGGCCGGAACTGAGCTGTGCGGTGGCGTTGCGTGGGACAGCGCCGATGCATTGTGCAGTAGCGGCTTGCATGATTGTTGGCATCTCTCCACTCTCTCTCTCATTATTGATTGATGGTTTCTTTTTCTTCGGTAGGAATCTTGAGGGAAACCGAATAATGGGTGCGGTGATGAACTGGTCGTATAATTGGGTTGGATTATAAATGGAAACTGTTATATTACGTTATCGCAGTGATAATGAAGTAGTTCAGTTAAAACATTATAAGGAGGTAGTTTGGCAAGAAAAATGAAATTTATAAATGTTGGATATCTAGACATGGTACATGGTGCTACCCGACGGTGAACACACGCATGTGCTGCGTCGTCTGGACGCAACAACTAAGAGCCCAGGGGCTTGAAATAGCGTCACCTGGGGGCCAACCGACAATTAAATCAGCATGGGGCTATGGTTTCCAGTCGCCGATCCCAAGATCACCCCTAGCCCCCGATTTCAGCCCACTTTCAGCGTAAAGTGGCCCAACTTCGGCGTGCTTGGGCACAAATTCAACACAAACTAATTTTTATCACATAGTTCATCACATATATCGGTGCAAATCAAATAGTTCGACAAATCAAACTCATAATTTGAACACAAATAAAAACTCATATTTCATCACAAGTCGAGCTAGGCGTTGCCCTTGAGCCTCCATAGGTGCTCCACCAAATCGTGTTGTAGTTCTTGATGCACCTGTGAGTCTCGGATCTCCTGACGCATATTGAGGAAGGCAGTCCAGGTTACCGGTAGCTGTGAGCAACTTGGGCAAGAAGACCCTGCATGTAATATGGTTCAGTGTCAAACACTGGCTCTTTCTACTGGCTCTCAATGATCATGTTGTGCAAGATGGCACAACAAGTCATGACTTCCCACATTTGATCTTTCGACCAGGTCAGAGCGGGGTACCGGAGAACATCAAATAGAGATTGGAGCACACCAAATTCCCGCTCGACATCCTTCCTGCAAGCCTCCTGACACTTGGCACTGGGATAGTCTTCACAAATGTGGACCATCTCGGATAGATGCCATCTGCTAGGTAGTATCCCTTGTTGTAGTGGCGCCCGTTGACCTCGAAGTTCACTGGAGGAGCATGACCTTCAACAAGCTTGGCAAAGACATTTGAGCACTGCAGTACATTGATATCATTGTGAGTTCCTGGCATACCAAAGAAGGAATACAAAATCCAGAGGTCATGTGTGGCCACTTCCTCTACCGCACTGCAAGCTCCTTTGTCGCCTTTGTACATCCCCTTTCAAACAAATGGTCAGTTTTTCCATGCCTAATGCATGCAGTCGATGCTTCCTAGCATCCCAGGATCCTCTTGTTGCATTATGTGCTAGGATCCGAGCAGTGTCTTCAGCATTCGCAAGTATTGTGGTCCAAACACTGCCACCACTGTCCTGCAGAACTTGTACAAACACTCAATGGTGGTGGACTCGGCCATGCGTCCATAGTCTTCCAGTATATCACCGGGAGCTCCGTATGCAAGCATCCTCAAGCTGGCGTGCACTTCTGGAGTAAGGTGAATCCAAGTGTTCCGGTGCAATCCTTCTTGCACTTGAAGTAGCTGTCGAACTCACGGATGGAATTCACAATCCCGAGGAAGAGCTTTTGGCTCATCCGATAACGGCGCCGAAATACTTTCTTGCCATGTAGTGGAGCATCGGCGAAGTAGTCGGTGTAGAGCAAGCAATAGCCCTCTAGTTGATGCCTCTGCTTTGCCTTCTGTTGGCCCGGCGCCAAGCCACCTCACCACGACTTTGCATTTCTCGCGAACAGGCCGGCCAGAGCGGCGAGGACCATGAGGTGCTCTTCGTCCTGGGCGTCAGCATCGGCTTCCTCCTCCAGCAGCATCGCGAACGCCTTCTCGTCGTCCGAGTCCATCGCCGAGCAGACAAACCGCCGAACACCTGGCGGCGTGGTAGGCATGCAGCCGCCGGTATCCCCTCTTGGCGTGGCCGGAGCGCCAGAAAAGCTCGCCCAGGAGCGGGGTGGAGGCTTCCACGACAAACCCTCTCTTTCTCGGCAGGGAAATGGCCTTTATAACGGCTGTGGGCAGGTGGGCGGCGCCGGGATTGGCACGGCGACGGAAGGGGTAGTGCGCGCGGGGGCGAATCTGGAGGTGGAAAAATGTTTTTCGCCTGACAGTGCTGGCCCATGCGCCATTTTCCCATCCGCCGGAGCCCCCAAGCGCCTCCAGTGCACTAGGTTCGACCTGGGATCGCCGGGCCAAAAAATGGTCCGGACCGGCGGAAATCGGCGTCCTGGGGGCGCGACTAGGGTTTTTTTTGGTGCCGGCGGAAAAAACATGCCCTAGGTGGCCTGTTGGGGGCGTGAGTGGAGATGCTCTAAGATCAACTCTAGCAGAGTATTCTGGTTGTTCTCGGTCTCCAACGCCGACGGCATGGACGGCGCCTCGACCTCTGCCTTTGATTCCATTATTTTGGTGGTGGATCCGATGTCTCCTACGGGTCCCACGCGGCAACCTACTCCTTCACGCCTTGGGCTTCCAATGGTGGACCGCCACCACCTAGACCACCGAAGAGTCTGGCACAGATGTGGCAGAGCCTATGACATCGTGTGGAGGCGGCCGAGAGCACACCAATGACAACACATCAGTAAGGTATGAACACCACCCCGCCTATGCAATTACCCGCGCCTCTCGTGCTAGGTGAGAGTGTCGGACGACACGAGGAAGGGGGTCCAATACTAGATGATGTAGTTGCCCCCGTGGAACAAGGAATGGATGATGAGATGGAGCAAGAGGACCCTCTCCGGTTCCTCAATACTGGCATCAATGACGACGGACAAATGATGAGTCTGCCATATGACTCCGGCTATGAGCATGTGGATGAGGAGTTGGATGATGTGCCAGAGCAGGAATGTCCTAGGGTTGATTGCAAGAAGTCTCTCTTCGTGCAATACTCACGTCAAGGATGATTGTGACAAACTAAAAAGCAAAACAAGCAAATACTCATATAATACAAGATGCTCCAAGTAAAACTCATGATATGTGACGAATAAAAATATAGCTCCAAGTAAAATTACCAATGGTCGTTGGAAGAAAAGTGGCGATGCCTTTCGGGCATCCCCAAGCTTAGTTGTTTGGGAGTCCTTTAATATTGCCTTGGGTTGCCTCGGGCATTCCCAAGCTTAGGCTCTTGCTACTCCTTATTTCCTCATCCATCGTGATCTCACCCAAAACTTGAAAACTTCAATCACACAAAACTTAACAAAAACCTTCATGAGATCCATTAGTATAATAAAGCAAATCACCACCTTAAGTACTGTTGCAAACCCATTCATATTGGATTATTACATTATACCTACTGTATTCTAACTTTACCATGGCTTATACCCCCCGATACAATCCATAGATTCATTAAAATAAGCACACAATGCAATGAAAACAGAATCTATCAAAAACAGAACAGTCTGTAGCAATCTGAACAATGACCGTACTTCTGTAACTCTAAAAATTATTAAAAAATAGGAAAACGTGGGAAATTTGTATCAATTATGTGTAAAATATTCAGAGCAAAATCACCTTTCTGTGAATTTACAAAATTCCAGAACTGGATGCAAAAGTTTCTATTTTTTAACAGAATCAAGTGAACTATCACCCAAACCATCCTAGAGGCTTTACCTAGCACAAACACTAATTGAAATATGAAAATCACAATCATAACAGTAGCATAATTGTGTATTTATTAAAAAACAGAGAACAAACAAAAATTTAAAGGATAACTATTGGGTTGCCTCCCAACAAGCGCTATTGTTTTATGTCCCTTGCTAGGCATAATGCATAGTTTCAAGTGTTGTTATCTTTGGTTTCTAACTTCTTAATCACACATCCATAATTAAGAGTCATAGCATGCATATTTTTAGTGATCATGCTTCTAGGAACAAAGTTAAAGAATTTATTATCGCAAGTAGGTTTCTCTATCAACTCAACAAAATTTGGGTGAACACTAATCATCTTAAGATCTTCGTTGTTGCTACTAGAAGTGGCACCTTTGATTTTAGGAACATAAATAAACTTGCAATTCTTACTAGGAGGAGTCTTTTCAATATTTTTGATGGAAGAAAAAGTAGAACCTAAATTATTAAATATTTCTTCCAACTTATCAATCCTAGCAGGACTTTGTTCTACCCTTTCATTAATCATTGGTTCTTTCTCTTTTAACTTCTTAAGGGTAATCCCTACTATTGATTCAAATTGAGTGACATGGTTGTGAATCTTCTTATCCAAATTTTCAATATGCTCTATGGTAGGCATTTTTTTCAATAGCATCTAGTCGTTGCATAACATGTTCCAGAGTTAAAAGTGTTTCATTAATAGTGATAGGTGGAGATCCCACTAGATTTCCCATAGCATTGAAAGCATCCATAGGGGGACAACTCAAGGAATTCCCTCCAGTAATAGTATCAAGAACGAATTGTACCAAGTAGTAATGCACACATAAAAATTATGAAGAAGGATAGTAGTGGATTGCTTACGAATAGATATATTATGAGCATCACAAATTATATACCAAACATCTTTTAAATTCCCCCACCCCTTTGCTTAAAATTGAGAGCGTCATTTTCAGGGGTGCACGGAACAAAGAGAAGAACTAGCGATAACGATAAAGTGGTCAAGCAAAAGATCAAACGAGAAAAAGACAAACAAAAAATATTTTTGCTTTTGTAAAAACTTTTTAAAAGTGGGGGAGATGAAAATGAGAGGCAAATGGCAAATAATTTAATTGCAAGGAGATGAGATTTTATGCATAGGTACTTGATAGATGTTGATGATGTCCCCCCGACGACGGTGCCAGAAATTCTTCCTGCTACTTGTGAGCTCCGTTGGCATTTCCTCGAAGAGGAGAGGATAATGCAGTACAATAGAGATATGTATTTCCCTCAGTTATGAAACAAGGTTATCAATCCAGTAGGAGAACCAAGCAACACTATGTAAACAACACCTGCACACAAACAACAAATACTTGCAACCCAACGCGTAAAGGGGTTGTCAATCTCTCAATGGTTATCGGCAAGATTAAATTCTATAGTTTTTGATTGATAGATTGAACAAAAATACAAAATAAAATAAATAAAAGAAAATTGCAGCAAGGTATTTTTAGTTTTAATATATGATAAAAGATAGACCCGAGGGCCATAGTTTTCACTCGAGGCTTCTCTCGACAAAAAAACATACATTGGGTAAACAAATTACTGTTGGGCAATTGATAGAAAAGAAAATAATTATGAAGATATCCAAGGCAATGATCATACATAGGCATCACATTCAAGATTAGTAGACCGAATCATGTCTGCATCTACTATTATTACTCCACACATCGGCCGCTATCCAGCATGCATTTAGTGTATTAAGTTCATTAAAAAATGGAGTAATGCTTTAAGCAAGATGACATGATGTGATACGTCTCCAACGTATCTATAATTTTTTATTGTTCCATGCTATTATATTACCTGTTTTGGATGTTTTATATGCATTAATATGATGGCGAAGTATCAAGTGAAAACTCTTGATCTGTAAAAACTGAAAACTGTCATCCTAGCCCATCAGATCAAGGGCGTACAACAGGGATCAGAGGTGGGAATATGGCCATCCACTTAACAATTGTTTTGCACATAACCCCCCATGCTTACGTTCTGTCTTGTGAAAGATTTAACAAATAAGAAAAAAGCAAAACGAATCGACCCAGGCGATGGCGAGACTTGGCGGCGGCGATTGGACTGCGACTTGGAGGCCAGCGCCACTCCCCTAGCGACGGCGACTCAGAGGCCATGGTGGAGCCACGACGCGACCGTGGTGCCCCCAGGCGATCTGGCGCACGCTAGCGGCGGCGCCGGCAGTATCCCCACCCAACGGCGACGAGACGGCCACCGAGATGACCCTGGCCACGGCGACATCCACGACCCAGCGACCTGGCGCTGGCCCAGGCGAGGGAGACCCAGTGGCGGCGGCACTGCATCCGTGCGACGGCGACCCAGCAATTTGCTTGCCCTCTAAAGTTGTTGTTTTACTGTAGATCAAAATCGTTTGTGTTCTTGCTGTAGCTGACTGAATCGTGATGTACAGATAAGATAAATCTTTGTTGTTTTGCTTCACCTGAAGTGAAAGTGAAAGTGGGTGTTCAAAAAACACGTGAGTCGATGTACATACAGAAATATTTGCTCTTGCTACTACTGTTGTTTTGCTATCCACGTCGATTTGGACGTACATTCATGTACGAACCTGTTGCTACAATGCCTAATATGATATTTTGCCTAATATTATATTTTATATTATTTTTGGGACTAACTTATTAACCTAGAGCCCAGTGCCAGTTTTTGCTTTTTCCTTGTTTTTGAATTTTACAGAAAATAAACATCAAACGGAGTCCAAATGGAATAAAACGTTCACAATGATTTTTCTTGGACCAGAAGACATCTACGGAACTTGGAGGATGATACGTCTCCAATGTATCTATAATTTATGAAGTATTCATGATGTTATAATATCATTCTAGGATGTTTTACAATCATTTTATAGCAACTTTATATCACTTTTTGGGACTAACCTATTGACCCAGTGCCCAGTGCCAGTTGTTGTTTTTTTGCTTGTTTTTTACATCGCAGGAAATCAATATCAAACGGAGTCCAAACACCGCGAAACTTTTTGTGGAATTTTTATGGACCAGAAGACATCCAATGGGCCAGAGCAGCACTTGGGGTGTGCCCCGAAGGGGCACAACCCAACAGAGCACGCCTGGGCCCCCAGGCACGCCCCGGTGAATTGTGCCCACCTTGGTGGCCTCCCGCATCCCCTCTTCGCCCTATAAATCGTCAAATATTCCAAAAACCCTCGCTGAGAACCTAGATCGAAAGTTTTGCAGCTGCAAGCCTCTATAGCCACCGAAAACCAATCGGGAGCCCGTTCCGGCACCCTGCCGGAGGGGGAGATCATCACCGATGGCCATCTTCATCATCCCGGAGGCCACCACGATGAGGAGGGAATAGTCCACCCTCAGGGCTGAGGGTTTGTACCAGTAGCTATGTGTTTAATATCTCTCTCTCTCTCGTGATCTTGAGATGTCACGATCTTGATATATCATGGGCTTTGTTAACATAGATGGATCATATGATGTTTCTCCCCTCTCTACTCTTGTTGTGATGAATTGAATCTTTACCCTTTGAAGTTTTGTCTTGTAAGATTGAATATTCAGATCTGAGAACACATGATGTATGTCTTGCGGTATGAATACTTGAGGTGATAATGGGATATCATATTGATTCACTTGATGTATGTTATGGCACTCAACTTGCGGATTCCCGTGGTGACATTGGGGTAATCTATGCATAGGGGTTGATGCACGTTTTTATTATCTTTTCTCTGACAGAAACTTTAGGGTCTCCTTGTAGTTCTTTGTGTGGATTGAATATTATGATCATGAAGTTGTTTGATGCATATCGTAGAATTAACTCACGGATACTTGTGGTGACATTGGAGTATCTAGGTGACATTAGAGTTGGTTGATGTGTGTCATATGGTGTTATTTTAGTATGAACTCTTGGTTAGATTGATCGGAAAGAATAGCTTCGCGTTATTTTAGTACGAATTCTAGGATAGATTGATCGGAAAGAATAGCTTTGAGGTGGTTTCGCACCCTACAAACAATTTCTATCTTTTGTTCTCCGCTAATAGGAACTCGGAAGTGATTCTTTATTGCACTTTGAGGGATAATCATATGATCCAACTATGCTAGCATTGTTGAGAGATTGTACTAGTGAAAGTATGCACCCTAGGCCTCATTTTCCATCATTGCATTACCGTTTGTGCTCCATTTTACTATCTACTACCTTGCTATTTTTTATTGTTCGCACTACAAAAACTCATATCTACTATCCATACTACACTTTTATCACCATCTCTTCGCCGAACTAGTGCACCTATACAATTTGCCATTGTATTAGGTGTGTTGGGGACACAAGAGATTTCTTGTATTTGATTGCAGGGTTGCTTGAGAGATATTCATCCTACGCCTCCCACGGATTGATAAACCTCAGGTCATCCACTTGATGGAAAATTGCTACTGTCCTACAAAACTCTGCGTTTAGAGGCCCAACATGGGTCTACAAGAATAAAGTTGCATAGTAGACATCAAGCTCTTTTCTGGCGCCATTGCCAGGAGGTTAGGTAAGCGGCACTCACATCCTGTCAACGAAGCTCTTTTCTGGCGCCGTTGCCGGGGAGGTGAGTGCTTGAAGGTATATCTTTAGATCTTGCAATCAAATATTTTAGTTTCTTGTTTTATCACCAGTTTGGTTTATAAAAAGAAAAATACAAAAAATGGAAATTGGGTTACCTTAGGTTGTTCTTTATCTTTATAATGCCTTTCATGAAAATAATGGAAAGGAAAATTGTGCTCAATTGATAGAGGAAGAATTCCATAAAATGTTTGACAAAAAATCTTTGAATGATGAGCATGATTGCAATATTGTTGGTATGAACTCTTTGAATATCCATGATGCTAACGATATGCAAAGCCATAAGCTTGGGGATGCTATGTTTGATGAAGATTTGATGTGCAAATTTGTTATAATGATTGCATGCCTCCTATTTATGATGATTATATTGATGAAAGTGGATTTGGAGAGGTCATGACTTTATTTAGTGATGGATCCACTATTTTGGAAGAGGTTTCAATTGATTATGAGAACAAAGTTGCTATCTATGATAATTATGGTGATTACATGTTTGCTATAAAGAATAATGATAATCATGAAACTTGGCATCATGATTTTAATTTTCAATCCCATGATAGTTATTTTGTTGAGTTTGCTCCCACAACTATTCATGAGAATAAATTTGCTTATGTGGAGAGTAGTAAAAATTCTATGCTTATGTATCATGAAAAGAATGCTTTATGTGATAGATATATTGTTGAATTCATTCATGATGCTACTGAAAAATATTATGAGAGCGGAACATATGCTTCTACACATCTCAATAATATCAAGTGTCCTCTCTTTATGTTGAAAGTTTTTAAGTTGCACTTGTTTTACTTTCCTATGCTAGTTGATTCTTGTTCCCATAAGTTGTTTGCTCACAAAATCCCTATGCATAGAAAGTGGGTTAGACTTAAATTTGCTTGCCATGTGATTCATGATGCTCTTGTTATGTTTCAATTCTTATCTTTTATGTGAGCATCATTGAACTCATCATGCCTAGCTAAAAAGGCATTAAAGAAAAGCGCTTGTGGTGAGACAACCCAACACTTTGACCTACTGTTTTTGTGTGTTCACATGATTAGGCTACTGTAGTAATCATGTTTTATTGCCTTTGTTTCAATAAAGTGCCAAGTAAAGCCTTTGGGATAGTATGGATGATAGTTGACTTGATTCTGTCCAAAAATATAAACTTCTACGCTTAGTCCAGGAATTTTGGAAATTCACTAGAACGTGATTTTGATCTGGATTTTTTAACATGATACGTATACAAATTATCTATGTTGTCCTAATTTTTTAGAATTTTTGGAGTTACAGAAGTATGGTTGGAGTACATATTACTTCAGACTGTTCTGTTTTTGACAGATTCTGTTTTGAATGCATAGTTTGCTTGTTTCCTAGTTTCTATGGCTTATATTGCTCAATATAAATTTTGGAAGTGATACGCTACAGTAGGCATTGTGTGGAAACAATTATGAATCTTGTCTTTGACAGTACCAAAGTGAAATGGTTTACTCTTTATCATACTAACCCATCTCACGAATGTCCGTTAAGTTTTGTGTGGTTGAAGTTTTCAAGTTTTGGGTGAGATGTCAATATGAGGAGAATAAGGAGTGACAAGACCCTAAGCTTGGGGATTCCCAAAGCACCTCAAGTTAATATTCAATGAATATCCAAGCAACTAAGCTTGGGGATGCCCCGTAAGGCACCCCCTCCTTCGTCTTCAACATTATCGGTAACCTTACTTGGGGCTATATTTTCATTCATCACATGATATGAGTTTTTCTTGGAGCATCATTTCATTTTACTAGGATTTGCTTGCTGTTATTTAAAATAATGTTTTTCATCTTTGTTTTCAATAGAAGTGGCAGGATAGCCTTACCATGCTTATTTTGCAAGTATATGAGTTGCTATTTCAAAACAGAAAGTTCATCCCTGTTGAAAAAATTCCCGAGAAAAGTAAGAATGTGATAAAATGTTGAATTTTTTTGCATAGTAAGCTATAATAAATTTTCTACAATGTGGTAATTTTTCAGAATTGTTGGAGTTAGGAAAGTATGATGAATCTTGCATTCTTTACAGGCTATACTATTTTGGCAGATTGCTGTTATGTTTGCATTGTTTGCATATGTTTGCTTGTTTAATGATTCTATTTGAGGACAGGAGTATTAAATATGCAGAGGCATTTAGTATGCAATGTTGAATAATAATTTTAGTAATTTTCTACAGTAGAGAATGATAAGGTTTTTGCATTGGTTTATACTAACTTATGTCACGAGTTCTTGTTGAGTTTTGTGTGGATGAAGTTTTTAAGATTTAGGGAAACCGTGATATAAGAGGAATTAAGGAGACACAAAACCTCAAGCTTGGGGATTCCCAAGGCATCCCAATATAATATTCCAAGAAGTCTCAAGCATCTAAGATTGGGGATTCCCTGGTAGGCATCCCACCTTTCTTCTTCAACAATTATCGGTTAGTATCGGTTGAGCCTAAGTTTTTGCTTCTTCACATGATGTGTGCTATCCTTGGAATGTCATTTTATTTTGTTGCTTTTTTAATAAAATACTTAGATGTGAAAGTTTTAAATAAGAGAGAGTCCTCAATTAGCTACCCGTTTACTTAACTATTCATTTGATCTTCACTTGTATCTTTTCGGAGTAGCTTGTCATTTACTCTTGTGCTTCACTTATTTCCTATGAGTAAACTCTTGAATGAATTGAATTTCATGAAGTTGAAATTATATGTTCATATCATGCCGAGTAGTAGCTTCACATTGGGTTTAGAAAGTGAAATCTTTTGAAGCTTGACAATCACAATCTTGGTCATACAAGCAATTCATGAATGATTAGTAGAAGGAAGAGAACTTTCACATGCAAATACACTATCTTGGAAATCTTTTGTGATTGTGAGCCCCCATCAAAATATTATATGCCAAAATTATTGACGTTGGACAAGGAAGACAACGTAATGATTTATGTTTATTCATATTCACATAGAAGTTATATTGTCATAGATCCTTCAAAATGTGGTGCTTGCCCCCTACCTTTGATAGCCAAAAATTCCGCACCAAGTAGAGATACTACTTGTGCATCCAAAAACCCTTAAACCCAAATCTTGTTTTGAGAGGCCACCATACCTACCTATGGATTAAGTAAGATCCTTCAAGTAACTTATCATCGGTGGAATAAGGCAATAAAAATTGCCTCTAAAAGTGTTAGATCATCTAGTGTTAGAGAAAATTGAGAATTGTACGAACTTGTGATGGCGAAGAATAAAAGAGACAGACTGCATAATAAAGATTTCCATCATAAGGGAAATATAATGTGACGTTCTCTTGCACTAACGGATTGAGCGTACAAACAAAAAGCGCATGGCAACCCGTGCTTCCCTCTGTGAAGGGCCTACCTTTTAATTTTATGTATTTACTTTCATGCAAGAGTCAAAGTTTTTCCCTCCATTTCTTTTTACTTTTCTCTTTTGGCAAGCATCATAGGGTGAGGAAAGATCTAGGCACATATATCTAGTTGGATATGGGTAGCATGAGTTGTTATTGTTGACATCACCCCTAAGGTGAATACATTGGGAGGCCAATAAGCCCCTATCTTTCTGCGTGTCCGGTTGAAACGCTTTGCTTATGTGTATGCGATGAGTGTTAGCAATCATAGAAGACTATATGATGGTTGAGTATGTGGAGCTCTTACTTAGACTATGTTGAATAAGTTGAATAGCAACTATTTGGTGACTAAGAATATAGGTAGTTGGGTTTCAAGAGAATTCATTGTTTGAACCTTAACATGTGAATTGGTTGCTACTTTGTCATGATGAGTTTTATGAGAAAGAGTTGCTGTTATGATGCTAGGGAAAGTGATTGAAATTATCATTGATCAAACTTATGCACTTTGCTAGCATTCACACTTCATAAATTATTTCTTTTATCATTTACCTACTCGAGGACGAGTAGGAATTAGCTTGGGGATGCTGATATGTCTCCAACGTATCTATAATTTATGAAGTATTCATGCTGTTATATTATCATTCTTGGATGTTTTACAATCATTTTAGAGCAACTTTATATTATTTTTTGGGACTAACCTATTGACCCAGTGCCCAGTGCCAGTTGCTGTTTTTGCTTGTTTTTTACATCGCAAGAAATCAATATCAAACGGAGTCCAAACACCCCGAAACTTTTTGTGGGATTTTTATGGACCAGAAGACGTCCAATGGTCTAGATCAACACCTGGGGGTGCCTCTAGGGGGGCACAACCCACCAGGGCACGCCTGGGCCCCCAGGCGCGCCCCGGTGGGTTGTGCCCACCTCGATGGCCACCCACACCCCCTCTTCGCCCTATAAATCATCAAATATTCGAAAATCCCTCGCGGAGAACCTAGATCGGAAGTTACGCCGCCGCAAGCCTCTGTAACCACCAAAAACCAATCGGGAGCCCGTTCCAGCACCCTGTTGGAGGGGGAGATCATCATCGGTGGCCATCTTCATCATCCCGGCGGCCACCATGATGAGGAGGGAGTAGTCCACCCTCGGGGCTGAGGGTTTGTACCAGTAGCTATGTGTTTAATCTCTCTCTCTCTCTCTCTCTCTCTCTCTCGTGATCTTGAGATCTCACGATCTTGACATATCATGGGCTTTGTTAACATAGATGGATCATATGATGTTTCTCCCCTCTCTACTCTTGTTGTGATGAATTGAATCTTTACCCTTTGATGTTTTGTCTTGGCGGATTGAATGTTCAGATCTGAGAACACATGATGTAAGTCTTGCTGTATGAATACTTGAGGTGACAATGGGGTATCATATTGAATCACTTGATGTATGTTATGGCACTCAACTTGCGGATTCCCGAGGTGACATTGGGGTAATCTATGCTTAGGGGTTGATGCACGTTTTTATTATCTTTTCTCCGACAGAAACTTTAGGGTCTCCTTGTAGTTCTTTGTGTGGATTGAATATTATGGTCGATGTGTGGAGTAATAGTAGTAGATGCAGGCATGAGTCGGTCTACTTGACATCAACGTGATGCCTATATTCATAATCATTGCCTTGTATATCGTCATCACTTTGCGCTTTTCTATCAATTGCTCGACAGTAATTTGTTCACCCACTGTATTATTTGCCTTCAAGAGAGAAGCCTCTAGTGAAACCTATGGCCCCGGGTCTATTTTCCTTCATATATTTTCAGATCTATATACCAAAAATACCATGGTGCAATTTATTTACTTTTATTTTATTTGAAGTTTTAGTAATCTTTTATATCTATATCTACCAGATCTCACCTTTGCAAGTGACCGTGAAGGGATTGATAACCCCTTTTTCGCGTTGGGTGCAAGTGTTTGATTGTTTGTGTCGGTGCATATATTGGGGACTTGCGTGCTTATCCTACTGGATTGATACCTTGGTTCTTAACTCAGGGAAATACTTATCTCTACTTTGCTGCATCACCCTTTCCTCTTCAAGGTAAAAACCAACGCAAGCTCAAGAAGTAGCATGATGTAGACAAGATAAACTCACGTATGAACAAACCCCATCTTTTTACCCTTAATAACAAGGATACATATGTGTTATGTCCCCTTTTGTCACTAGGATTGAGCACCACAAGATCGAACCCATTACAAAGCACCTCTTCCCATTGCAAGATAAACCAATCTGGTTGGCCAAACCAAACCAATAAATCAGAGAAGAAATACGAGGTTATATTAATCATGCATAAAGGAGTTCACACAAAACTCAAATAATATTCATGGATAGATCTGATCATAAACTCACAATTCATCGGATCCCAACAAGCACACTGCAAAAAGTCATTACATGAAATAGATCTCCAAGAACATCGAGGAGCATTGTATTGAAGATCAAAAAGAGAGAAAAAATCGTCTAGCTAGTAACTATGGAGACGTAGGTCTGTGGTAAACTACTCACGCATCATCGGAGGGGAAGCAATGATGATGAAGAACCCCTCCATGATTGATTCCCCCTCTGGCAGAGTACCAGAGAAGGCGTCCAGATGGGATCTCGTGGTTCTGGAACTTGCGGTGGCGAAAAAAGTATTTTAGATGTCTCTCTTATGTTAGGCGAATATTTGAGTATTTATAAAGGTGGAATTAGGGTTGGAGGTGCCATGAGGGCCCCACAAACCTGAGGGGCATGGGCCCCCTGGGGCGCGCCCCTCAGGCTTGTTGCTCCCTCGTGGCTCCTGTGGCCTCCTCCCAAACCTTCTAGGGTTCTTCTGGTCCAGAAAAAATCAATCCAAAGTTTTTTTACTCTGTTTTGACTTCATTTGATATTGATTTCCTAAAAAGCCAAAAATATGCAGAAAATAGCAACTGGCACCGAGCACCAAGTTAATAGGTTTGTTCCAAAAATGATATAAAGTTGCTTGTAAATGTATATAAAACATCCAAGATTGATACTATAATAGCATGCAAAAAAAATTATAGATACGATGGAGACATATCAGCTAGTTACTTGAGGTTCACGCTAGCACGAGAGAGGAATCAAAACCGGCGCCTCATGTACAGCATAATTCCGCTCTTGCTCATAGTGATAACTCTTCTCTTCTATATCATGGTATAGATGGATGATGAAATATGTGTATGGGATGACAATGTAGTTACATGTATTCGAGACATATCATAACTTGTATCGCTATTTCAAGATTGATGATGATGAGAGACATCATTTGATTTTGACATGATTTGATGAGACTATCTGTATGTGTATGATGACACTACTGTGTGTATGATATGATAGAGACTATTGTATAAAATCTATACAAAAACAGAGTAAATATGTTGCATAAAAAATATAGAAAATAATAACAGTACCACGGGGGATGTGTGTAGCAGCAACACTTCCTTAGTAGTAGCCCGTGGTAAACATGCGCACTACAGCTTTTAGCAGTAGCGAGGTTCTCCAAAACGCGCTACTACTAAACTCGAATGGCAGTAGCGGTGGGTGACACACGCTAGTGCTAAACGTTAGTTGTAGCGGCATAGCAGTAGTGCGGGCACCAGCACTACTTCTAGGCGTTAAACTCGCGCTACTGCTAGGGTTTTCCCTAGTAGTGGGAGGCCATGTATTGTCGAGGAAGAAAACCGTTTGGGGAACTAATTTTAAGGATAACGAGCATATTGCGATTGTCTTGGCATGGGAAGATATATCTCTAGATGTGGTTATCAGGAAAGATAAATCTGAGCTCAAAGTAGTGAAAGTGCATTAAGGAATGTTTCAAACATCATCATTGGCGGAGAATGGGTCGTACCTTCAAATCTCTCACAAATCGATGGGGTATGATTCAAGAGATGTGTGATACGTCTCAAAACGTATCTATACTTCTAGATTGTTTCATGCAATTATAATATCACTTTTGTATACTTTTTATTGCAATTTTATTATTATTTTTAGAGTAACCTATTAAATCAATGCCTAGAGTCAGTTGCTGTTTTCTACATGTTTTTTACTTTTTAGAAAATCCATATGTAGGAAGGTCAAAACCCCCGGGGGTTTAATATGATTTTTTTCATGTCACCAATGCTCCAGAGAGTGTTGGGAGTTGCCCGGGGCCCACCCGGGAGGCCCATGTGGCCAGGGGCACCCACATGACTAGGACGCATGGGCCCCATGGGCACAACCTTACACCCATTCTTTTGCCTATAAATCCTAAATATCGAGAAACCCTTTGTACAATTTTTTCGTGATTATTTTTGCCGGCTCAAGTTCTTGTTTTGCGGAGATCCAATTTGAAGGTTTGTTTCGGCACCCTGCCAGATGGAAATCCATGTTCGGAGCCATCTTTATCAACTTTGTCACCTCCATGGTCATGTGTGAGTAGTTTCCTTAGGATCTTCGTGTGCATAGCAATAACTAGATGGCAGCCTCAGATGATTGGGATCCATATAATGCAATTGATGGTTGTGTTTGTTGGGATATGATGAATTGTTACTTTATGATCAGATTGTTCATTGAATTATATCAAATCTTTTGAAGTTTTTTTGCTGCATAATTAAGTAGCCATGTATACTTGTCGTCTCTGGCCAAGATTGATAGGTAGTTCTTCAAATGGAGTTCTGCATGGTAGTGGGTTCAATCTTGAGGTGATCTCTCCCAATGCCAGGAAGGGAACGAACATGTATTCTATTGTTGCCATTAAGGAGAAAATGATGGTTTGTTTATCATACTTAGATGGTAGTTTTATTGTCTATATTATGTCATCATGCTTATTGCAATGCTCTGTTTATCATGAATTTGATACTTTGAGATGCATCCTGGATAGATGTCCTGGGGTGGAGTATTAGTTGTAGATGCAGTTGGATAACGATCTACATATCCCATACATAATGCTTATATAATATTATGCCATGAATGATCATAGTCACAAATATAAATATTGTAATTTAATCGTTGTCCAACTGTAATTTGTTCACTACACTACACTTATCTGCTTAGAGAGACATCACTAGAGAACCTATGGCACCTGGGTTCTATTTTCCTTTATTGAAAAAATCTAGAAAAATATTATTCTTTGTTGTACCATTTTATTTTATCTATCTATAAATTCCTAACATACCATGCAATCTACCTTTGTAACTAGTAGGACAAGAAGCTTGATAACCTTCTTTGAACGTTAGAGGCAAGACAGGGGCAAAGCCAGAATAAAAGGTCGCCGGGGCCAACACGAACAAGTAGTACTAATGTATGCCATAAAAAACAAAGAATGATAATATATGGCTAAAAAAGTGCAACTCGTATTAAATAACATCTTTATAATGTTTTAGTAACCTCAGATAAAATAAGACATCATAGTTGCCAGTGTATCATAACAAAATAGGCTCCAATTACAAAATAGTTACCTCTCTATTTTTCTTCACCTCCATGATATTTTATCTTCAAAAGGGAAAATTCATTATGATGGGATGTGACTTGATGCCTAATTTAGATTTGCGTAATCCATGTGATTAGATTATCCACCGAGACCTTCAAGAAATTATAAGAAAAAAATCAACACATAAAAGAAACCCTAAAATAATAGGGGAATAAGAATTTTTAGATAATAGGAGGATATGGATTATATGAATAAATCAGCTTTAGTGTCACTTATGGATCGAATCGTCATAATGAATCTTGATTACTTATAGAGGAGAGGAGTAGAGATTGTGGTGCGTCTATGGCGGCGGTGGCTCCAGGCAAATAGAGGGGTCGGGGTGACCTGGGAAGAAGGAATGAAGGGTGACTCGCTACAGGCGGTGTGATCGATCAAGCGAGCCAGGAGATTGATCTATTTGGGCTACGTGGAGCACTAGAGTCGCATTACAAGTAATACGCGAGGCTGCTAGAAATCTATATTTTTCTGAGGTGCTGGACTCCTACCACAAACAGACCGATCTAAGCGGTGCGAGAATGGCCAATGCTCGATCTCCAGCAACGATCAATCTATTTTTCACGATCGGTGGTGGCCAGTAGAGTTATTTGGCCTACGTGAGGATGTTGGGCTGGCTGGGCCTGTGCGCTATTTCGGATACGGGAGGTTGTTGGGTCGAACTGGGTCAGTCTTTTTTGTTTCACTGCATCCTTTCTTTCATAGGTTGTATGTATATAACAGGGTTTAGTCTAAGGTCACCGAGGTGAATCGACCCTGGCCTAACACTGTAGCTCCACCCGCTGGGGCAAGAGTGGGATGTGTTTTATGTGCACGTACCCGTGACTTTGTTTGCTGAAAGAACTCATATTGGTTAGGGAACTACTTATTGCTAAGTTACTTCACCCTTACAATTGAGGATTACCCAACCAATTTTACGAGAGATCAGGAAAGTGCAGCCGTTGGACGGGTTGTTTAGATTAAGTGAAGCACACTCCTCATAGTGGTGTCACCATTGACCAATATCTAAGTAATCCCATTTTCTTTTTTATTGCCACATTTGCATTACTATAAGCATTCTCGTCAATTTGAGCATTTGTCTGTTTTAAGACAATTAGCCCAAGAGAGGTACCGACAAATTTCCAAACCAAAGGGCAAATCATTCGGCATTGATCCTTGCTGGAACTTGTTGAAAGGCCACGTGAAGTGAAAGTCATGGAATTATGATGGCAGTTCGAAAGCTGGGAAGTGCAACCATTCCTCTCCAAAGATGGACGATGGTGATGGAGAGGAAAGGGAAAATGTGCCTAGAAGTTCCGCTCCATCATCTAGCACGGGTCTGCTTGATGAAAGGAAGAAGGGAAAGGAGAAACTCAAGAGTGAAGGAAATGTGAAGGTGAAGAAAAAAGAAGATCGATAAGTTGATGAAAACGAGAAACAAGTACACGAAGAAGTGGAAGCTAGAAAAGCTAGAGAATGTGGCTAGATTGGATGTTATGCAAGATCGGACGACATGATGTAGAGATGGAGGCACGTAGGCACCAAAATCAATAGGAGATGGAGGTGCTTAGGCTCCAAATTAAGGAGAACGCGTGAGAGATGAATTATAACCGAGCATAAGCGGTTCACCATGTTGAATCTGAGCCAAATTGGTCCAGTGACATGAGATTTTTGGACGAAGGCGCGAGATATGATCATACGTTCCAAGAACTTCGAAGGAGCGCACACACAAAAGGAGAATGGGACAATGCACATTGGTGGTAACATGTGATTTGTACATGTCGTCCGCTTAACTATTTTGGTTCAAGCAACTTGTCAAAAACTATATCCATGTGTTACTTGATGTGCTATACTAATAAAATTGGAGAGAAACAAAGTATTTGAACATGAAAACAGAAATAAAATGAAGATTGCAATATGATGATTCCCAGTTTGCTCGTCGTCTGCCTGGCCTTCGAATGCATATGGAGCAAAGTGCACTCTATATACACCATGTTGATTGTACATATGACGACTTTGCTAGACTTGCTCTAAGATTGTGCTAGTTGCGACGGTAATCAAACTAAAGTTCCAATCCATTCGCTCAAGAGTAGTTGCACCTTTGATTTGCAATACTAGTTGTGACGGTATGCCCTTTCAAATTCTATGTGATAAGAAATTCACTTGAGTTTAGATTAAATAGTGTTTCATGCCACAAGAAAAAAGAATAGTGTTCGAATAGTCTTAAGTTGATGCAAATTCTTTCTCTAAAGAAAGTGCAAACAAGCCTTAAAATTTTCACTGGGATCTAAAACCGCTCGAAATTGTTTACCTACTTACTTGTTGGGAGGGGATTTGTAGCACACATCCTCTTGTTTCCTTTGGCTTTCGATTTTTAATCTTTCATATTTTTAAATCAAAAGTCCAAATTAAATTTTGTTTTCATATTTGTATTTCCGTTGATGAGGGCTTTCAACTTCTGAAACTTAGTATGAGCGACCGACAAAACCAGACAACATCATAAGCTTTAAGTTCAACTCTAAAACTTGGTATGAGCGACCAACAAAATCACAAGTTTTAGAAGTTGTGACCAACAAAATATTAAGTTTCATAAACTAACACTTAATAATTGGTGTGCCTTCGTGCAAGATCCAACAACTTTGCAGGTATGGTTGAGCAGGTGTGTGTTCTACACCTACGTGTCTGTGTGAATTTCCATTACTTCATTTATCGTTAATCGTTTTGCAGACGAACATCCTTTATTTCCAGAACAACATAAAAACAAATGTGAGACAACAAGAGTACCTACTTTGATCTGTGAGAATAGCACTCTAAGTTTTGCGAGCTCTTATTTATAACGGCTTAAAAAATTACTAATAACTGAGCTTTCTTACCAAGTGATCACTGGTGAAGCATCCTTAATAGTTGTGCTGTCCACATGGCAGTGTGGGACCCCTGTACAACTGGAGCATGTGCATAAGTTGGGACTGGGTGTGTACGTTAAGATAAGATAATATTGTCATCTCAAAAGATGCTTTGCTATTGTATTCCTCCTGTACTTAAAAAGGATTAGAACGACAAGACCTAGCTTGGACAGCTGATGCATGGGTGGCAAGACATCCGTCTACATGACAGCAGAGAAATAGGTTCTCTTTTCAGAACATAATATTTTTGTCCGAACTCCCAACTCATCTTACCAGCACATTAGTTCAGCATAAAGAAGAAACTCACGAAAAAATCAGCACATAAACGAGAATGCAAAATATCATTTCGTCGATCTGTCGCACCATCTCCTTATTTGTACAAGTATATCACAACCGCTGGATCTACAATTCTATATAGATGCACATAAACAGGGTGTACTGTTACACCCACATACCACACCTGTTTTATCTTCATAACTGTTACTCCCCCGTTCCATAATGTAGTGTGTATAGTTTTTTTTTTGAAATGTCAAACCTTGTAACTTTGACCAAGTTTGCAGAGAAAAACTATTTATATCCACGATACCATATATATACAATATGAAACTTCACCTTATAGTTAATCTAATGATATATGTTTGACATTTTATATATAAATGTTTTCTCGACAAACTTGATCAAATTTGTGAGATTTGACTTTTCAAAAAAAATAATCTATATGCGCTACATCATAGAATGGAGGAAGTACTAAACAAACCATAATCTGCTAGGGGCAAGTTTTTTTTCTGACTTCTAGAATAAGCTGCCTCCTATCCAGCTTATTCCAGAAGCCCAACTAAAAAAACTTTGAAGTCTACTAGTTACGTTGGGTAAGGGGGAGTGAATAGCATAAAACTACCATTTTCCGCGTTAGGGTTCCAAAAAACTATCGAAAATTTGTTTGTGACTGATACCTACCACTTTTCGCGTCGGCTGTCTCAAAAAGCCCAATTGTCCGGTGCTAACATTTTAAACCGTTTTCTGACGTTTCAGCCCCGCCAGCCAGGCCACGTCATCGCCACACGTGACGGCGAGGCCATAAACGGGCGTTACCAGACCGGTGCGGTTGGACCGCACCACTACAAAAAAACATACGTGACATTATGGCCCGAAAGGAAACTTTTTTTGTCATGACTATGACACTTCTATAACGATAATTGTAATAAAAACACGTATCATCGTAGATGTGGTGGGCTCCTACCTATATGACAAAAAATCATAATAGAAAATGGGCTTTTCTTCCTTGGGCCGGCCGGAGACGCACCTGCATAACATTCTTTGGGTCGTCCATGGCGTAAAAAAATGTGGTAGAAGTGAGGGCGAGGAAAATTTCGGGGAGTCCCCGTTAACGGTGGGTGGTCGGGGCCGAGTGATGCAGTGTCGTTTGCGTGTTTCCCTCGTACGCGCGTGTGCGTGCGAGATGTTCGCTTACTGAAACCGATCAATCCATCGATCCCACCACGTACTAAATTGATCGATCCCTTCCCCGCTAACTGAGGTCGATCAATTCCTTCGCTGCTAACTGAACCCGATCGATCCCTTCCCTGCTAAATGAACCCGATCGATCCCTTCCCTGCTAAATGAACCCGATCGATCCCGTTGCTGCTTACTGAAGCCGATCGAGCCCCCATGCGAGACGTAGCCAACCGGCGTTGGGTTGCCTCTGGATGAACAGTGCCCGTTGCTGCTGCACGCGCGGTACATAGCGAGTCGAGACGTGTGGTGAGTCCAACCGGTTGGTTGGCTGCGGATGAACAGTTTCCGGTGGGGGTTGGATGACCAGGACCCCGGGCGTGTAGGCGGTTGCCACTGGATGAACAGGACCCCGAGAGGTGGCCGCCACACCCCAGCCGGTTGGGACTAGATGTACAGAACCCCATTGAGGATGGATAAACAGTAGCCGGTGGAGGCTGGAGAAAGTCAACAATGGTTGGTGGAGGCTGAGGAAGTCAACAATTTATGAACAGTATGCCGTGGAATCCCGTTTTACGGTACGACACACCCCTCCCGATGAACAGGACCCCGTTTCGACCGTAGGTGATCGAACAAAACTCTGTTTCCTCTGTTTTGCGGTACACCACACACTCTCGATCAACAGGACATTATTTTGACCGTAGGCGCTCGAAAAGAAGTCTGTTTCCTCTGTTTTGCGGCATGCCAAACTCCTTTCGACTAACATGATCCCATTTCGACCGTACGCGGTTGAACAAAAGGTCATTTGCTCCGTTTTGCGGTATGCCTGACCCTGTTTCGGCTGTTCCGCCCAAGCCGGTTGGCTCCCGATGAACATGATGCATTCTGTTGCCTCCTGATGAACACGTCGTTGTTTCTCCATTCTAACCCAACCGGTTGGCTGCCGATGAACAGGACATTGTTGCCGTCGTTCGTTGTCTCTCCATGTACACGAGCCCTGGCCATACGTATATCGGAGTACGCGTTCGATACCCCGCCCGTATGTACATACATGGCCGTATATTTTGGCATGTGGTTGTACGTACGTGTACATGGTTTAGAGGGGACTGCGTAAACTGCCACGTCGGGGGCTCTACTATGACTCGTGCTGCTACTTACTCGCCCACGGTTCATCGTACGTACATGTTCACGATCAGATAGACAACGCTACACATGCTTCGACCGGGTGGATGTAACACCCCCAGTTTCATGCTACAGTAACCTCACCCTGATGATGCCATGTCACCATGCCTTACTAAGCTAATTATCACTTGATTAAAACTCGAGTCAAATTCAAATTTCAAGTCAAATTATTATTTCTTCAATCTATAAATCAAAAATGTTGGTTAGGTTGCAAATAATCAACAAGGAATTATCATGTAGAAACCAACATCATTTGGCCCACAAATAAATTCCTAGACAATTAATAAGTGGTCCAGCAGAAGTTAAAATAACCATTTAAATATATATATATATATATATATATATATATATATATATATTCCAATTGGCCTCGAACTTTGTGGGCATCTTCAATTTGTTGCCTAGATTTTATCCCAGTTTCATAACTTATTAAAATCATGTATTGGCAAAATTAAATGTAAAACAAAGAAAAAAATACGAAATAGAAGAGAAAAATAATATAAGTAAAAACTTACACTGTGCACTTGGCCCAGCAACGGCATAGTGCGGCCGGCCCACTTTAGCCGGCCTTTCCCCAGCTCTTGCCACACCCAGGAAAGGCCGATCGCCATGGTAAGTGCGCCCGACCCTTCCTCGCCACTGCAGCACCGCGGAGTGGATAAGACCACCCCAGTCGTCTTTCTCCATCCCTTGAAACCCTAATTCCCCTTTTTCCTTCCCCTCGCCCGTGTTGTCAATCTGGAGCTCTGCCGAGACGCATCAGAGTGCGCTGTCGCGAACCACCGCGTCCACCGGCCACTCGACCTGCACCAACTTGTTCAAGAGGGCGGCAGTGCTCTGATACGTCTCCGTTGGATCTACTTTTCCAAACTTTATTGCCCTTATTTTGGACTCTAATTTGCATCATTTGAATGGAGCTAACCCGGACTGACGATGTTTTCAGTAGAATTGCCTTGGTGTTATTTTTGTGTAGAAATAAAAGTTCTCGGAATGACCTGAAAATTTATGGAGAATATTTTTGGAATATATAAAAAATATTGGCGAAAGAATCAACCAGAGGGGGTCCACCCATTGTCCACAAGCCTGGGGGCGCCCCCCTGGGGCACGTCCTGGTGGCTTGTGCCCCCCTGGACCTCCTCTGACCCTAACTCCAACTCTATATATTCACATCCGGAGAGAAAAAAAAATCAGAGAGAAGGATTCATCATGTTTTATGATACGGAGTCGCCGCCGCCTCCCGTCCTTCATCAAGAGGGCTGATCTGGAGTCCGTTCAGGGATCTGGAGAGGGGGATTCTTTGCCATCATCATCACCAACCTTCCTCCATCACCAATTTCATGATGCTCACCGCCGTGCATGAGTAATTCCATCGTAGGCTTGCTGGACGGTGATGGGTTGGATGAGATTTATCATGTAATCGAGTTAGTTTTGTTAGGGTTTGATCCCTAGTATCCACTATGTTCTGAGATCGATGTTGATATGACTTTGCTATGCTTAATGATTGTCACTAGGGCCCGAGTGCCATGATTCCAGATCTTAACCTATTATGTTTTCATGAATATATTTGTGTTCTTGATCCTATCTTGCAAGTTGTAGACACCTATTAATTATGACTTATGATTTGTATACTCCAAGGCGACAATAATTGGGATTCTTTCTGGTGATTACCATAGTTTGAGGAGTTCATGTATTCACTAAGTGTTAATGCTTTGGTCCGGTTCTCTATTAAAAGGAGACCTTAATATCCCTTAGTTTCCATTAGGCCCCGCTGCCACGGGAGGGTAGGCCAAAAGATGTCATGCAAGTTCTTTTCCATAAGCACGTATGACTATATTTGAAATACATGACTACATTATATTGATGAATTGGAGCTAGTTCTGTGTCACCCTAGGTTATGACTGCTACATGTTGAATATCATCCAACACAATTAGAATTGTCAATCCATTGCCTACGAGCTTTTCACATATTGATCTTTGCAAATTTACTTTGTCATTACTGCTGTTACAATCACTACAAAACTGCTACTGTTACTTTTGCCACTGTTACCGTTACTTCCATATTACTTTGCTACTAAATACTTTGCTGCAGATATTAAGTCTTTCAGGTTTGATTGAATTGACAACTCAACTGCTAATACTTGAGAATATTCTTTGGCTCCCCTTGTGTAGAATCAATAAGTTTGGGTTGAATTAATGCTCTACCCTCGAAAACTGTTGCGATCCCCTATACTTGTGGGTTATCTAGACCTTTTTCTGGCACCATTGTAGGGGAGGCATAGCTCTATTCTCCGAGTCACTTGGGATTTATATCTGTTGATCATTATGAAGTATTTGAAAGATACCAAAACCAAGATCTATCCCTCTACTACGAGGGGAGGTAAGGAACTGCCATCTAGCTCTGCACTTGATTCACCTTTTGTCAATTTGCGACACCTACACTTGCTATTGATTCTGATATGTGGCATGTTATTGATGATGCTACTTCTACTATAAATGATTCTTATGATGCTACTACTTTGCTTGATACAATTTTGCCACTTGGTAAGTTACATGATGAACACCTTGCTAGAGCAAGAACCTTTGATTATGCTGAGGATGATGATATCTCTGAAACTGATGAAATTATTGAAACTGGACACTTTGAGACACCTTCTAGACCTAGCTCTCCTAGATATGAATTGTCTTTATGCGTGAGGGTTATGTTATGGATGGAGAGGTGGCTAGGGACTTTCTTGCTTGTAAGGATAGAGATGATCTTAAGAAATTATTATGCAAGTGGAAAGAAAAATATTTGAATGTTAGAATGCAATATGATCCTAAGTTTGCTACTTCACCTATCTTTGTTACTAATAAGGATTATGAATTCTCTATCAATCCCGAGTTAATTACTTTGATTGAATATGATCCTTTCCATGGTTATGAATCTAAAACTGTTGTGGCACATCTTACTAAATTGAATGATATAGCCACCCTATTTGCTCACGAGGAATTTTTTTGCTATTACTGTATTCTTAAGTTGTTTCCTTTATCATTAAAGGGTGATGCTAAGATATGGTTTAATTCTCTTGCTCCTGGTTGTGTGTGTAGTCCCTGAGATATGATTAACTACTTCTCTAAAAAGTATTTTCCTGCTCATAAGAACCAAGCTGCCTTACAGGAAATATTTAACTTTGTGCAAATTGAAGAAGAGAGTCTCCCACATGCCTGGGGGAGGCTTCTCCAATTACATAATGCTTTGCCTGATCATCCTCTCAAGAAAAATTAAATACTTGATATCTTTGATAATGGACTAACCGATGCTTCTAGGGACCAAATAGATAGTTCCGTTGGTTGTGTTTTTAGGGAACGAACTGTTGAGCAAGCTGAAGTGCTATTGAATAATATAGTGAGAAACGATAATGATTGGACTCTTCCCAAACCACCGCCTAAGCCAACTCCAAAGAAAAGAGGTATTCTATTTCTCAGTCCTGAAGATATGCAAGAGGCAAAGAAATCTATGAAAGAAAAAGGTATTAAAGCTGGAGATGTTAAGAATTTACCACTCATTGAAGAAATGCATGATCTTGATAACCCGACATAGGTAGTAAAGGTAAATTGTCTCTATAGATTTGATGAAGGTGATATTCCTTATAATAAGTCTGCTAGTCAATGGTTGGATGAGTTTGATAACTTTACTGTTAAACAAGAAAATTTCAATACTTATGTTAGTAGACAATTGAAACGTAATGCTTATATGCTTGACTGCTTGGGCAATTATATGATTAGAACTATTAATGATCTTAAGGTTATTAGTAAGCATGCTTCAATGGTGAAAACCCAAGTAGAACAAGTTCTCAAAGATCAGAATGATTTGTTGAATGAGTTGAATAGTAAGAACAATGATAATGTTGTTAGGGTTATGACAAGAGGTGGTAAAATGACCCAGGAACCTTTGTATCCTGAGGGCCATCCTAAGAGAATTGGGCAAGATTCTCAGAGAAAAATACTGACGCACCTAGTCCTTCTAAAAGGAAACAAGAAAGGTGATATGACTTTGCATGTTTCTAGTGAACCTGTTATTGACACACCTGAGAATCCAAATGATATTTCTATTTCTGATGCCGAGACACAATCTGGTGATGAACACGAACCAAGTGCTAATGTTAATGATGATGTTCATGTTGATGTTCAACCTAGTAATGGTAATGATGTGGAGGGTGAACCTGCTGTTGATCTTGATAACCCACAACCTAAGAATAAACGTTATGATAAGAGTGACTTTGTTGCTAGGAAACATGGTAAAGAAAGAGAACCATGGGTTTAGAAAACCCATGCCCTTTCCTCCTAAACCATCCAAGAAAAAGGACGATGAGGATTTTCAGAACTTTGTTGAAATGCTTACCTGTCTTTTTGCGTATGCATTTGACTGATATTCTGAAAATGTCTCCTTCTGCTAAGTATATGAAAGAGATTGTTACAAATAAAAGAAAGATACGGGAAGCTGAAATTTCCACCATGCTTGCTAATTATACTTTTAGGGGTGGAATACCAAAGAAACTAGGAGATCCTGGAATACGAACCATACCATGCTCCATTAAAATAAACTATGTTAAAACTGCTTTATGTGATTTGGGAGCTGGTGTTAGTGTTATGCCTTTCTCTTTATATTGTAGACTTGATTTGAATAAGTTAACTCCAAGTGAAATATCTTTGCAAATGGCTGATAAATCAACTACTATACCCATCGGTATTTGTGAGGATCTACCTGCCATAGTTGCAAATGTTACTATTTTAACTGACTTTGTTATTCTTGATATACCCGAGGACGATAGTATGCCGATCATCCTTGGTAGACTTTCTTTGAATACCGCAGGGGCTGTTATTGATTGCAACAAGGGCAATTTCATTTTTCATGTTAATGACAATGAGCATATGGTACACTACCGAAAAAACAACCTCAAGTTAATAGCATCAATTCTATTGAAAAAATTTCAACTATTGCTATTGGAGGTTTTGAATTCCCTATTCCTACTGTCAAAAAGAAATATGATATTCTTATTGTTGGGGACATGCATACCCCCTTGAAGTAACCTAGTGTTATACAAAGATTCTCTGGTTTCATGTCATTCGGAAGAAGTTTGTTAATAAGACTTGATCAACCTTGTTAATGGATTCCTTTTGATGGGCATGAGATGGATGAATTTAGTAAACACCACTTTCTATACCCACTTTTTACTTTCTGTTATTTAGGATAAATAAAGCAAAAATAATATTATTTGTCTGTTTTCTGAATTATCCGTGCAATAAAAAAATGTCCCAAAAAAAGTTCTCCAAATGCCCTGAAAATTTAGTATGATTTTTTATAGAATATCTGAGAATTTTTGGCACTAAGGACATAGCAGGGGGCTGCACCAGTGGGCCACAAGTCCACATGGCGTGCCCACCCCCTAGGCGCACCCAGGTGGCTTGTGGGTCCCACGTGGTCCCCCCTCACTTATTCCAACACCTATCCACTTCGTCTTCCTCCAGAAAAAATCCCACCATTGCTCATACCCGTGTTCTAGCTCATTTTGCTATCATTTTTGATCTCCTAGCTCAAAGCTCCATTCGCAAAACTATTTTGGGGGTTGGTTCTTCGGTATGTGACTCCTCCAAAGGTCCAATTAGTTTTTTCTCTAGTGCTTTATTTATTGCAATTTTTTGCTGTTGTGGTGACCTTGTTCTTGAGCTTGCATGTCAAATTTATATGGTCCAAAGTAGTTTTGATGCATGATATAGCCTCTAGACACTTGTGGGAGTAGTTGCTATCAATCTTATTGAGTTTTGTTCACTTTTATGTTGAGTCACTAAAAGTTTCAGAAATTTTCAAAGAAAAGGAGAAAAATGATGAAGAGGTGGCTAAGGGGTTCCTAAAGCCGAAATTCAAATGAGAAGGAAAATGGGGAAAAGAAGAAACCCAAGCATAATCTTCCATGCACCGCGTAGGTTCGGCCGTGTGAATGGCCAAGTGATGCATTCTTGAGGGCCGCTGAAATTTATGATGACTTCTATTATTTGGCAGAGAATGGACGCATCACCGACTTCCTCCATGATAAGTGTGACCAATACCTCCTACTCACAAATAGCTTCATGCAAAACTTTCACTTTCATTCTAGGGAGGATCCTCCTATGGTAGAATTTCACTTGTACGATGTGCCCAAGCGAATGTCACTTTATGATTCTTGCGATAGTTGCAAATTACCTTATGAGGGCAATGTCAGAGAGCCACATCCTAGGGATGTGGAGAGTTTTATTGATGTAGTTACTGTGGGGGAAGAGAGAGGAGTGTCAGAAGCGAGAGTGGCTAGTTTACATTTTCCTGTTTTACGCTATTATTCATTATTTGCGGGGAGATGTCTGATTGGTCATGTGGAGAGCGGAGGCCTCAGTGCCCCTGACCTTGCTCTTTTGCGCCATGCTTTACATTGTGATAGAACTTTTAGTTTGGGTGCCATTGTTGCTCGTTGGTTAAACACAAACCGCACGAAGGATCCCATCTTTGGAGGTATTTATGCCGCCCGCCTTGCTAAACATTTTGAGATACCCATTAGGCTAGATGAAAAGGAAGAAATGTTGTTACCAACTAAGTATTTACACTATGATAGTATGGTAGCACATGATTTCATTACCAAAGATGATGACAAGCGGCTCATCTATAACTTAATGTTCAGTCAGGGTACCTTATTTGCCTGCACCTTATTTGTTTGATATTCATTCAGGCGGGTACATCATTATGCTCAATGACATTTATGCATCTGGGAGTGGACGCGATCACCAGTCCCTGAGCCAATACTATCACCTGAATCGTACCTGGATCCACTTATCAGTGGGAGCCGCAGGAGCTCGCCAACCAGTGGAATCCTCAGGACCCTCCAGAGTATCTAGGACAGGATTATTTCCAATTGTGGTCATATACCAACTTAGGCCAAAAGCCTAAGCTTGGGGGAGTACGTATTTCTCACCAACATTACATTCATGTTCACACACTCATTTTAGTTGTCGGTGTTCATACTTTTTCATTGTATTATTCATGCTAGTTTATTTTTCTTGCTTTCTTTTTTTGTGTTTGAAAAACTTTGAGAAACCCAAAAATATTTCTCATTCTTCTTTTGCTTGTTGGGAGCTTTACCGTGTAAATAGTTTTCCTTGTTCTTGTTTTACTTTCTTCAGAAAAATAAAAACTCCAAAAATATTTCATTGTGTTTCTTTGAAATTCTTTTTCTTTTCTTTGGGTCTTAAGGAGGATACCACGATGAAAATGTTGAATGGCTCACATATGCATTATTGCTGATCTAACGAAGAGCCCATATTACCTTGTCTCCTCCTCTTGAATAAATGTTTGCAGATTCCAGCTTAGTCCAATGCACGTGCACTCTTATTATTATTCACACCGTTCGGTCATGCAAGTGAAAGGCAACAATAATGATATATGATGAAATGATTGAGATGGAGAAAATCTGGTACGAATTTGTCGGTGTTCTGGGAACAGGGGTCCCCAGACTTGCCTGCCTGCGGCCTGCAGCGTGGCTCAGCAGTGGCCCAGTACGGCCCGTCTTCATCAACCCAAGGTCAAGACCCTCGTGAGGGCCAAGCCTCGCGGGGTGGACAACACAAAGCCTCCTCGGGGGCGGCCTCACCAGGCAGGCTCGCGAGGAGGCGGAGAGATCAAGGCGAGGGGTACCTCACGAGGTGCTCATGACGCAAGCCATGACGGTCAAGACCAGGCGGGCGCCAGCCTGCGCAGTGTCCTCGTTTCCTCTTTGGTGCAAAGGGGGCAAGCGCAGGCGCCGAGTACCGAGGCATCAAGCAAAGGTTTCCATATCGGTGCAACGAGACCAAGACCAGCAGAGCGGCATGACGGAGGTCACCATGGAGCCCAAGACGGCGTCATCGCCAGTGCCTTTGGCAGTCGAAGACCACTTTAGTCAGGATAGCATGTACTAGCGGTCCCCTTTAGAAATGGTCGTTGTTGGCTCCCTTCCCTCTCAATATTTGGGAAGAGGACCAGGGCCTCTATATATAGATATAGCCACTACAGTAGAAGGGGATCCGATCAAACCATTCCCAAGTAGAACACCACCACCACAAGAACACCTCTCCTCGCGAGGCTGTTCTTCCTCTGTACTGTTCATCATCAACCCAAGGGGCAATCCACCACACCACACACAGGAGTAGGGTATTACACCACAACGGTGGCCTGAACCTGTATAAACCTCGTGTCTCTTGTGTTGTTCATCGTGCTAGCTTAGGATCGCGGCGAGGTTTCGGGGCGTGTATCGGTAGGGAGAAGATCTTCGTGCGCACCCTAGAGTTCGAACCTTAAGGGTTTTGCCGGAACCCAATATCCGACATTTGGCGCACCAGGTAGGGGTGCGCCAGAATCTTTTCTCCGCTAATCTGTGTCCCATCGCATCATCGCATCCATGGCAGACGCTCGCCGAGCTCGCGCCGAGAGCCGTGCTGCTCTCGTCGCTCGCGTCACCCAGACGGCTCCCGTCGGTGGGCCTCCTTGTTGTTCTCCGTTGCCTGCCGCCAACGCCGCCACCGGCCCGACGGGGAACGCGCAGCAAGCATCTTTGCTGCACCCCTCGGTGCGGGGGGAAGGCCGCACCACCACTCCGTCGCTGACCCCAGCTGGTTCCTCGTCTCACGCTCGTCGCGCCCCCACGAACACGCAGGCCGCGTTGCTCCTGGCACGTGATCTCCTGCACTACCGCCCCGTCGATGACCTCTACGAGGAGTGGCTCGCTCACATCACCGAGCTCGTCAGCGCCGTAGGGGGCTCTCCTGCGCCGTCCCTCTCACTGCCTCGCCCTCCGTCCTACATGGGCAATGTGGTTGAGGGGGTGCCTCCGCCATCTCCTCCCCAAGAAGGCGCCCTGGCTCCAAGGCGCGCGGCTCCTGGACGTGACCCACCGCGTCCAGCGCCCGCATGACAAGAAAGAAGCTGTCAAGAAATCCCTCGGCCTCAAGAAGGCGCTCACATGCTCCCTGCACTAGCACGGCAAGACCGCATCCGTGCACCAGCACGCCAAGACCGCGCGCTGCCCCTGGCGACGGCGCACGGGAACCATCAAGAGCAGGCCCCACGTCTGCAAAAAGCTCCGATAGCCACGGCAGGCTACCACGCCTTCACCACCGAGCTGCGTAGCGTCGCCTGGCTCGACAAGTTCAAGCCGGACCTGCCTCCTCGCTGCGACGGCACTGCCGACCCTGCGGAGTTCCTGCAGCTCTACGAGCTGGGCATCGAGGCGGCCAACAGAGACGAAAAGGTCATGGCGAACTGGTTTCGCATGGCGCTCAAGGATGGTGCCAGCACATGGCTCCTGAACCTGCCTCCCGGCTCGATCTCCTCTTGGGACGAGATGCGCAGCCGTTTCATCGCCAACTTCCAGGGCACTCGCGACCGCCCTCCGGCCGTGGGTGACCTGCGTCGCATCAAGCAGCAGCCTGGAGAGACCCTGCAGAAGTACATCCAATGCTCGCCTCAAGATTCCCAAGGTGACAGAGGAGGCCATCATCTCAGCATTCTCCGATGGCGTCCGCAACTTCAAGATGAAGGAGGAGCTCGCCATCCACGAGGATCTGTGCACATCTCTGGAGCTGTTCAACCTGGCGACCAAGTGCGCAAGAGCTGAGGAGGGACGCATATCCCTCCTCGAGCTTCCAACTGCTGACCCAGAAGATAAGAAGGCCAAGGCCAAGGACGTGAAGATCAAAGGATCAGCCGTGCTCGCAGCAGAACCAGACACGAAGTGGGGCAGGGACCAGCCGGAGTCATCCAAGGGTAGCCGATTCTGCACCTACCACAACCTCTACAACCACAACACCAACGAATGCCAGGAGCTTAGAGCCGTTCGAGAAGGACGCATCGGTCTACGCCCAGAGTGCAACGACCGGGGCTACGGCTGAGGAGGAGGAAGAGGTGGAGGACGATGGGACGATCGAGGCCCTCACCAGGAGTGGCGTGACCGACCTCGCGAGGATCGCTGGCAGGACCAGCCTCGTGAGGGAGCCTGGAGGGATCAGCCTTGCGAGGACTGCCCGCAGGGCAACACAGGCCTTCCTCCTCTGCCACCACCGCCAAGAAGGAATGATGACCACCACCAGGACAACGGGGCTGGGGGCTTCCAGGAGCCGCGTGCTATCGCTTGCATCTTGGGCGGTGCCCAGGCCCCAGCCTCTCAGCGCATCTTCAAGCAGTTTGCTCGCGAGGTGAATGCAGTCCTACCAAGCTCGAGGCCACGCGCCCGCTCTGATGGTCCACGTGCGCCATCACTTTCAGCTCAGCAAATCAACTCAAGTGTGCGGCCACAGTTGGCGTCCTCCCAATGCTTTGTTCCCTAGTCATCAGCAACGTGCAAGTTACCAGGACTCTTATCGATGGCGGTGCAGGACTCCACATCCTATCCGTCGAGACGTTCAACAACCTTCAAGTGCCATATGATGAACTTCAGCCTACCAAGCCTTTCTTAGGAGTCACTGACGGCTCCACTACCCGGATAGGGCAGGTCCGCCGCCCTGTCACTTCCGGGCAATGCAACAATTACCGTACCGAGCTCATCGACTTCGATGTCGCCCGCATTCTCCTGCCATATAATTCCATCCTTGGGTATCCGGCCCTGGCCAAGTTCATGGCGGTGACCCACCATGGCTACAATATCCTCAAGATGCCAGGAAGCGGCAGAATCATCACAGTCCCCATGCGAAGAGAAGGATGCGGTATGCTTGCTCGAGTGCGCCTTTCAAGTTGCATCAATCAAGGACCCAGACAGCAAGAGCAAGAACCCTCCTGAGGCAGTTCCCAAGAAGAAGAAGACATCGCCCAGCTCAAGGCCTCAGGAGGTTGGCATCTCCAGAGGTGTCGCGTCAGGATCTGTGCCCGTGCAAGGGGCGCCTCCCTCCATCTCATAGGAAGGCGCGCCCAGCACCCTCCCCGGGCAGGGTTCGAGGGCTCTCTTCTGGAGGGCCTCTGACTTTGCCAAGATCACGAGGGAGGCGCTCGGGCACCACTTGGAGGCGTGCTTCGCAGCATGTTTCCCTCAGGAAGGCATGGGGCAAGGAAGGCCCAACCCTCAGGAGTTCATCACCAAGGCCACTCAGGAGCTTCAGGAATCAAGAGTCATACGCGACGATCGTCGCCTGCCTCGCATAGCTCCCCATCCAGGCGAGGATGGCGGGCTGCGCATCTGCATCGACTTCCCAGGGCTCGACCGAGCCGTGTCTCAGGAGCACCTCTGGCCTTCACGCGTGGGACGCTGTGAGGGTCCGCCGCACAGCTACGTTCGCATGCCTTTCGCCCTGCCGAACGCGGCTGCTACTCACCAGCGCCATCTGCGGAGCATTCTGGCGGCTCAAGAGGCCAGGCATCATGCGGGCTTGGCAGAGATGGAGATGGTCCTCGAGGAACCGCCTGGACCCCCAGAGCCTCCCGAGGCTCAGGGCTCCGGTGGCTCGTGAGGGTCGGCCTCTTCACTACGCATCGTCAGCTACTTCAACACCCCCTCTACAACGGTATCAGGTGACATCTTCCGAGTTCATTTCAGCTGGAGCGCCCTCAGGGCTGCATCATTCCCAGGTCGCGTGGGTCTGTCCGAGTGGCAAAGTATCCCTCCTGCTTTTATCTGAGCTTATTTGCCTCTCATGCTTAACCTTCCTGTGATTATCGCCTGCTCGATTGACACCTGCCTCTGGAGCCGCTCGCGCTGGCACGACGCTTGTGCACGGGTCCGTCCCTGCAACGTCGACAAATCTGAGTGGTCGAGATCTGGCCCACGGCAGCCCCGCAAGCGTCACCTCACCAGGCCCTCAGTGCCCTCACCACTCTCTTGGAGCAACCAATGGCCGGCCGGCAATCATAATAGCAACCCGTGCTTCTCTCGTGTTGGTTTACAGGAACCTCCTGGGGTCAACGGCGGGTGGCACCACGAGCCCTCTCTTTCTTTCCCGCGCGATCCGCTTACACATTAAAAGGGGGGTCCTGAGCATCGCGACTCAGGAGCTCTTATTGGCTCTCTAGCCCTCACCCCTGGCCTTGTGCACGGCATCGCGACCTGGCATACCAGCGGCGGCTGAGCTCGCTCGAGGGCCGGGACCTGAGGACGTAGAACACTAAGGAGAGTGTGGGGGAGAGAGGGTAAGCTCGCGAGGGCCTAACCCAGCTGCATCCCAGCTGCCGACGTCCAAGTCCGACGCAACGCGATGGAACGACTCCATGCCTTCGAGATAAGTTCCGCACCTGTGATAGCTAATTGATGCGACACAGAATCTCCACCTAATGTGGCTCTGTGACGGCAACATTGCCTTCCTTTCTCATCTCTCGGCAGCTGCTTGTGCACTAAAGGGGACCTCCTGAGCATCGCGCCTCTAGGGCTCTTACTGGACCTTGGGCCGCACACCTCCTGGCCTTGACCACGACATCGCGACCTAGCATACCAGCGACGGCTGAAGCCTACCTGGAGACCGGGACTTGTCAGCGTAGAGCACCGAGTTGTCGCGAGATTAGAAAGGGGGAACCAAGCCGGGACAGAACAAGCATTTGCACCATTTCATAATAAGGATAATATCAACAAAAGACATCGCAGACCCTTTACAAGCCCCCATGGGGTGTTTCCCTGGTTCCTCACAGGGAACAAAAGACGCAATCCTAAGGAGCCCTAACTACACGTGCCTCCACGGCCGACGCCATCATCAACAGTGGGCCACGGGAGGCTGGCGCCAACCCCATCCAGATCAGCTGCGCCGGCGTCCTGATGCAACCGCCTTGCTCCGGGCACGACGCGAGCTCGGAGGCACATAGCTGTCGTAGCTCGTCTCCGGAGTCACGAAGAGCTCGGGAGAGTCGCTGGACTCCGAAGCATCACCGCTGCTGCCAGAGGAGCCGTTGGGGAAGCGGGTGGCAGGCCTAGCCCTTGCCACATTGATGTCCCGGCTGCCTTCTCCGGGGCAGCACTCCAGCCGGCGGCCTTCTGCGTCGAAGACCTTGAAGAGCATCAAGGAGGCGCCATCGTATTCAAAGTGAATCATGAGGGCACCCTCTGTTCGGCAGACCCGGGTAATCTCGCCCCAGCCTCGGGTCATGAAGACCTTGCCTGGAGTGACGACTTCAACCTCCGCTCCGGTCGCCGGGGCACCGCAGTCGGCGTGCTACAGCCAAAGCTCGAGAGGCCCCCTCGGCGGCATCTCGAAGGCGAAGAATGGAGGGAAGCGGATCCAGGTGCTTGGAGGCATCACGGCGTGGAGCACGAGCTCGCGAGAGGAGTCCGCGGCGTGGACTCCAGAAGCGACGACGCGCACCGCCATGGCTCGTCGACCTCGCATGCGGCGCGGGCAGCGCCACTCGTCGTCTCCTTCTCCAGGGCCCTCGGCCCGGGCATACAGGGGTAGCGGAAACCCTGGAGGTGACCGGTCGCACCAAGGCCTCGTCATCTCTGGCCTAGCAACCTCGTCGCGGCGGCCAGGGACCGGCCATTTCTTTGGCGGTAGCGGGTCAGGCCCCTCCCGGGGAGCCTTTCCTTTCTCTTCGGCTGAGAACCGGCGGATCGGTGCCATTTGCGTCAAGAATGGTGGAGGAGAGGATATGGGCAACGGGGGCTCACGCCTCTCCATACTTATAGTCCAGAGGAGGCCAACCGTCAGCCTCCATGATCACAAGTAGATGACTCTTTTTGCATGCAGCAGGGACTCGTCAAATCGAGCAGTTGCTGAGGCAGCATGGGGAAGTGGAGACGCCCACGTCCAATCAACCGCCATGCGGCGACTAAGGCCGCAGGCTGTTGGGGCCCGCGGTGCTCTGCACTTTCCCTTTGGCTTCGCTGCTAAGCCAAGTTCGAGTGCGCCTTGGGCCCGGGGGCTACTGTCGGTAATCTGAGAACGGGGGTCCCCAGACTTGCCTGCCTGCGACCTGCAGCGTGGCTCAGTAGTGGACCAGTACGGCCCGTCTTCATCAACCCAAGGTCAAGACCCTCGCGAGGGGCCAAGCCTCACGGGGCGGACGACACAAGGCCTCCTCAGGGGCGGCCTCACCAGGCAGGCTCGCGAGGAGGCGGAGAGATCAAGGCGAGGGGTACCTCGCGAGGTGCTCATGACGCAAGCCATGACGATGAAGACCAGGCGGGTGCCAGCCTACGCAATGTCCATGTTTCCTCTTTGGTGCAAAGGGGGCAAGCGCAGGCGCGGAGTACCGAGGCATCAAGCAAAGGCTTCCATAACGGTGCAACGAGACCAAGACCAGCAGAGCGGCAGGACGGAGGTCACCGTGGAGCCCAAGACGGCGTCATCGCCAGCGCCTTTGGTAGTCGAAGACCACCTTTAGTCAGGATAGCTTGTACTAGCTGTCCCCTTTCGAAATGGCCGTTGTTGGCTCCCTTCCCGCTCAATATTTGGAAAGAGGACCAGGGCCTCTATATATAGAGATAGCCACCACAGTAGAAGGGGACCCGATCGAATCCTTCCCAAGTAGGACACCACCACCACAAGAACACCTCTCCTCGCGAGGCTGTTCTTCCACTGTACTGTTCATCATCAGCCCAAGAGGCAATCCACCACACCACACACAGGAGTAGGGTATTACACCACAACGGTGGCCCAAACCTGTATAAACCTTGTGTCTCTTGTGTTGTTCATCGTGCTAGCTTTGGATCACGGCGAGGTTTCGGGGCGTGTATCGGTAGGGAGAAGATCTCCGTGCGCACCCCAGAGTTCGAACCTTAAGGGTTTTGCCAGAACCCGATATCCGACAGAACTCGACCTATTTTGTTTTTATAAACATGATTAGCTCATCTTCCTGATTCAGCCCATTATGAAGGAATCATGTTTGCAATGACAATTAGAGAATATAGTTGCTCATGCCATGCTTAATTAGCTTGGAGTTTATAATGGTTTACCTTGCGTGCCAACATGCTTTTAAAATGGTTATGATGTAGTATGATAGGATGGTATCCTACTTTGAATGATTTAAGTGGCTTGGCTTGGCACATGTTCACACATGTAGTTGAAACAAAATCAACATAGCCTCCGCGATATTTATGTTCATGGTGATTTATATCCTACTCATGCTTGCACTCAATGTTGGTTAATCTCAATGCATGTTTATGACTGCTGTCAGTCTCTAGTTGGTCGCTCCTCAATCTTTTGCTAGCCGTCACTTGTACTAAGCGGGAATACTGCTTGTGCATGCACTTCCATAAACCCAAAGTTGTTCCATATGAGTCCACCATACCTACCTATATGCGGTATTTACCTGCCGTTCCAAGTAAATTTGCATGAGCCAAACTCTAAACCTTCAAATAATAATCTATTTTGTATGCCCGAATCACTCATGTAGGGACTGGGAGCTGTCAGTATGTTCCCTGCTAGGTGGGTTATTCTCACAATGAGTGTTGTTTCGCTTGTCATTCACGAGAAAGTGGCTGGTAGTCGGGATGCCCAGTTCCATGCTTGAAATCAAATCAAAATATATTCATAAAACAAAACTCCCCCAGGATTGTTGTTTGTATGAACGGTACCCGTTGTTTCGGACCAGCCGTGGAGTGTGATTGTTGGTGGACGGGAGTAAAAACTTTACCATTCTGTTTGAGAACCGCCTATAATGTATCTAGCATGGAAGATAGTGAGGTCTCTTGGTTGTTATGTTGACAATGGAAGCATACCGCTCAAAATTATATTAATCTCTATTTCAGAAAGCTCGAGCTCTGGCACCTTTGCAAATCCCTTCTTCTCTCTGTGAAGGTCTTATCTATTTACTTATATTGATGAGTCATCATCCTCTTATAAAAGGCACTAGTTATAGAGCACCACTATTATTTGTATGCTCAGCTATTAATTGATATTGAGTATGAGGGTTACTGGATCTCTTTTGCCATGAATTATAATGTCTAGCCAGTCCTTGATCTTCAGGGGTTCTCTGCTTTTATGTTTTGCGGTCTCAAAAAGGGCTAGCGAGATACCATTTTGTTATATCATGTCATGATTGTTTTGAAAAAGTGTTGTCATCCGAGATTTATTATAGTTGCTCGCTAGTTGACTATGTCATTTATATGAGTAAATGTGAGACCTAAATGTTATTGTGAATATGGTTACTCCATAATCTTTGCTGAAAACCTAAATGCTGGCTAGACATATTTGGAACAACAAGATCAAACAAAGTTTGTAAATGTTTTTCTTTGCCACTTTCAGTTTGTCAACTGAATTGCTTGAAGACAAGCAATGGGTAAGCTTGGGGGAGTTTATACGGCTCCATCGTATCTACATTTCAAAACTGTTTTGGACTCTAATTTGCATGATTTGAACTAACCCAGACTTACGCTGTTTTCAGCAGAATTGCCTTGGTGTTATTTTTGTGCAGATATAGAAGTTCTCGAAATGACCTAAAAATTTACGGAGAATATTTTTGGAATATATAAAAAATTTGGCAAAAGAAACAACTAGAGGGGTCCACTCATTGGCCACAAGCCTGGGGCGTCCCCCCTGGGCGTGCCCTGGTGGCTTGTGGGACCCCCTGGACCTCCTCCAACCCTAAGTCCAACTCTATATATTCACATCCGAAGAGAAAAAATTAGAGAGAAGGATTCATCGTGTTTTGCGATACGAAGCCGCTGCCACCTCCCGTTCTTCATCGGGAGGGCTGGTCTAGAGTCCGTTTGGGGCTCCAGAGAGGGGGATTCGTCGCCATTATCATCACCAACCTTCCTCCATCACCAATTTCATGATTCTCACCACCGTGCATGAGTAATTCCATCGTAGTTTTGCTGGACGGTGATGGGTTGGATGAGTTTTATCATGTAATCGAGTTAGTTTTGTTAGGGTTTGATCCCTAGTATCCACTATGTTCTGAGATTGATGTTGCTATGACTTTGCTATGCTTAATGCTAGTCACTAGGGCCCGAGTGCCATCATGTCAGATCTGAACCTATTATGTTTTCATGAATATATTTGTGTTCTTGATCCTATATTGCAAGTTGTAGACACCTATTATGAGTTATGATCTGCATACCCCAAGGTGACAATAATTTGGATTCTTTCCGGTGATTACAATAGTTTGAGGAGTTCATGTATTCACTAAGTGCTAATGCTTTGGTCTAGTTCCTATTAAAAGGAGGCCTTAATATCCCTTAGTTTCCATTAGGACCCCGCTGCCACGGGAGGCTAGGACTAAAGATGTCATGCAAGTTCTTTTCCATAAGCATGTATGACTATATTCGGAATACATGCCTGAAGGAAATATGCCCTAGAGGCAATAATAAAGTTAATATTTATTTCCTTATATCATGATAAATGTTTATTATTCATGCTAGAATTGTATTAACCGGAAACATAATTCATGTGTGAATACATAGACAAACATAGTGTCACTAGTATGCCTCTACTTGACTAGCTCGTTGATCAAAGATGGTTGTGTTTCCTAACCATAGAGATGAGTTTTCATTTGATTAACACGATCACATCATTAGGAGAATGATGTGATTGACTTGACCCATTCCGTTAGCTTAGCACTTGATCGTTTAGTATGTTGCTATTGCTTTCTTCATGACTTATACATGTTCCTACAACTATGAGATTATGCAACTCCCATTTACCGGAGGAACACTTTGTGTGCTACCAAACGTCACAACGTAACTGGGTGTTTATAAAGGAGCTCTACAGGTGTCTCCAAAGGTACATGTTGAGTTGGCGTATTTCGAGATTAGGATTTGTCACTCCAGTTGTCGGAGAGGTATCTCTGGGCCCTCTCGGTAATGCACATCACTATAAGCCTTGCAAGCAATGTAGATAATGAGTTTGTTACGGAATTATGCATTACGTAACGAGTAAAGAGACTTCCCGGTGACGAGATTGAACTAGGTATTGAGATAGCGATGATCGAATCTCAGACAAGTAACATACCGATGACAAAGGGAACAACATATGTTGTTATGCGGTTTGACCGGTAAAGATCTTCGTAGAATATGTAGGAGCCAATATGAGCATCCAGGTTCCGCTATTGGTTATTGACTGGAGACATGTCTCGGTCATGTCTACATAGTTCTTGAACCCGTAGGTTCTGCACGCTTAAAGTTAGATGATGGTTGTATTATGAGTTTATATGTTTTGATGTACCGAAGGTAGTTCGGAGTCCCGGATTTGATCATGGACATGACGAGGAGTCTCGAAATGGTCGAGACGTAAAGATCGATATATTGGATGACTATGTTTGGACACCGGAATAGTTTCAGGTGGTTTCGGGCATATACCGGAGTACCGAGGGGTTACCGGAACCCCCCGGGGGGTTAATGGGCCTCATGGGCCATAAGTGGAGAAGAGGAGGGGCGGCTAGGGCAGGCTGCGCGCCCCCTCCTCCCAGTCCGAATAGGATAAGGAGGGGGCGCCCCCCTTTCCTTCCTCTCCTCTCTCCCTTCCTTCCCCCTCCTACTCCAACTAGGAAGGAGGGAGTCCTACTCCCGGTGGGAGTAGGACTCCTCCCTGGCGCGCCTCCTTCTGGACAGCCGCCCCTCCCCCCTTGATCCTTTATATACGGGGGCAGGAGGCCACCTCTAGAAACAACAATTGATCCTTGAGATCTATTAGCCGTGTGCGGTGCCCCCTCCACCATATTCCACCTCGATAATATTGTAATGGTGCTTAAGCGAAGCCCTGCGTCGGTAGAACATCATCATCGTCAGCACGCCATCGTGCTGACGTATCTCTCCCTCAAAACTCGGCTGGATCGGAGTTCGAGGGACGTCATCAAGCTGAACCTATGCTGAACTCGGAGGTGCCATGCGTTCGGTACTTGATCGGTCGGATCGTGAAGACGTACGACTACATCAACCGTGTTGTGCTAACGCTTTCGCTTACGGTCTATGAGGGTACATGGACACACTCTCCCCTCTTGTTGCTATGCATCACCATGATCTTGCGTGTGCGTAGGATTTTTTTTTGAAATTACTATGTTCCCCAATAGTGGCATCCGAGCTTGGTTTTATGCGTAGATGTTATATGCACGAGTAGAACACAAGTGAGTTGTGGGCGATACAAGTCATACTACTTACCATCATGTCATACTTTGGTTCGGCGGTATTGTTGGATGAAGCGGCCCGGACCGACATTACGTGTACGCTTACGCGAGACTGGTTCTATCGACGTGCTTTGCACATAGGTGGCTGGCGGGTGTCAGTTTCTCCAACTTTAGTTGAACCGAGTGTGGCTACGCTCGGTCCTTGAGAAGGTTAAAACAACACTAACTTGACGAACTATCGTTGTGGTTTTGATGCGTAGGTAAGAACGGTTCTTGCTCATCCCGTAGCAGCCACGTAAAACTTGCAACAACAAAGTAGAGGACGTCTAACTTGTTTTTGCAGGGCATGTTGTGATGTGATGTGGTCAAGATGTGATGCTATATTTAATTGTATGAGATGATCATGTTTTGTAACCGAGTTATCGGCAACTGGCAGGAGCCATATGGTTGTCGCTTTATTGTATGCAATGCAATCGCCCTGTAATTGTTTTACTTTATCACTAAGCGGTAGCAATAGTCGTAGAAGCAATAGGTGGCGAAACAACAACGATGCTAAGATGGAGATCAAGGTGTCGCGCCGGTGACGATGGTGATCATGACGGTGCTTCGGAGATGGAGATCACAAGCACAAGATGATGATGGCCATATCATATCACTTATATTGATTGCATGTGATGTTTATCCTTTATGCATCTTATTTTTCTTTGATTGACGGTAACATTATAAGATGATCTCTCACTAAATTTCAAGGTATAAGTGTTCTCCCTGAGTATGCACCATTGCAAAAGTTCTTCGCGCTGAGACACCACGTGATGATCGGGTGTGATAGGCTCTACGTTCAAATACAACGGGTGCAAAACAGTTGCACACGAGGAATACTCAGGTTAAACTTGACGAGCCTAGCATATACAGATATGGCCTCGGAACACTGAGACCGAAAGGTCAAGCATGAATCATATAGTAGATATGATCAACATAGTGATGTTCACCATTGAAAACTACTCCATCTCACGTGATGATTGGACATGGTTTATTTGATTTGGATCACGTGATCACTTAGATGATTAGAGGGATGTCTATCTAAGTGGGATTTCTTAAGTAATATGATTAATTGAACTTAAATTTATCATGAACTTAGTACCTGATAGTATTTTGCTTCTCTATGTTTGTTGTAGATAGATGGCCCGTGTTGTTGTTTCATTGAATTTTAATGCGTTCCTTGAGAAAGCTAAGTTGAAAGATGATGGTAGCAATTACAAAGACTGGGTCCGTAACCTGAGGATTATCCTCATTGCTGCACAAAAGAATTACGTCCTGGAAGCACCACTGGGTGCCAAGCCTGCTGTAGATGTAACTAACGACGTTAAGAACGTCTAGCAGAGCAAAGCCGATGACTACTCGATAGTTCAGTGCGCCATGCTTTACGGCTTAGAACCGGTACTTCAACGATGATTTGAACATCATGGAGCATATGAGATGTTCCAAGAGTTGAAGTTAAAATTTCAAGCAAATGCCCGGATTGAGAGATATGAAGTCTCCAATAAGTTCTATAGCTGCAAGATGGAAGAGAATAGTTCTGTCAGTGAACATATACTCAAAATGTCTGGGTATAATAATCACTTGATTCAACTAAGAGTTAATCTTCCTGATGATAGTGTCATGGACAGAATTCTTCAATCACTGCCACCAAGCTACAAGTGCTTCATGATGAACTATAATATGCAAGGGATGAACAAGACTATTCTCGAGCTCTTCACAATGCTAAAAGCTGCGGAGGTAGAAATAAAAAAGGAGCATCAAGTGTTGATGGTCAACAAGACCACTAGTTTTAAGAAAAAGGGTAAAGGGAAGAAGAAGGGGAACTTCAAGAAGAACGACAAACAAGTTGCTGCTCAAGAGAAGAAACCCAAGTCTGGACCTAAGCCTGAAACTGAGTGCTTCTACTGCAAACAGACTGGTCACTGTAAGCGGAACTGCCCCAAGTATTTGGCGGATAAGAAGGATGGCAAGGTGAACAAAGGTATATGTGATATACATGTTATTGATGTGTACCTTACTAATGCCTGTAGTAGTACCTGGGTATTTGATACTGGTTCTGTTGCTAATATTTGCAACTCGAAACAGGGACTACGAATTAAGCGAAGATTGGCTAAGGACGAGGTGACGATGTGCGTGGGAAATGGTTCCAAAGTCGATGTGACCGCGATCGGCACGCTACCTCTACATCTACCTTTGAGATTAGTTTTAGACCTGAATAATTGTTATTTGGTGCCAGCGTTAAGCATGAACATTATATCTGGATCTTGTTTGATGCGAGACCGTTATTCATTTAAATCAGAGAATAATGGTTGTTCTATTTATATGAGTATTATCTTTTATTGTCATGCACCCTTGAAGAGTGGTCTATTTTTATTGAATCTCGATAGTAGTGATACACATATTCATAATGTTGAAGCCAAAAGATGCAGAGTTGATAATGATAGTGTAACTTATTTGTGGCACTGCCGTTTGGGTCATATTGGTGTAAAGCGCATGAAGAAACTCCATACTGATGGACTTCTGGAATCACTTGATTATGAATCACTTGGTACCTGTGAACCGTTCCTCATGGGCAAGATGACTAAAATGCCGTTCTCCAGAACTATGGAGCGAGCAACAGATTTGTTGGAAATCATACATACTGATGTATGTGGTCCAATGAACATTGAGGCTCGCGGCGGGTATCGTTATTTTCTCACCTTCATAGATGATTTGAGCAGATATGGGTATATCTACTTAATGAAACATAAGTCTGAAACATTTGAAAAGTTCAAAGAATTTCAGAGTGAAGTGGAAAATCATCGTAACAAGAAAATAAAGTTTCTACGATCTGATCGTGGAGGAGAATATTTGAGTTACGAGTTTGGTTTACATTTGAAACAATGCAGAATAGTTTCGCAACTCACGCCACCCGAAACACCACAACGTAATGGTGTGTCCGAATGTGGTAATCGTACTTTACTAGATATGGTGCGATCTATGATGTCTCTTACTGATTTACTGCTATCGTTTTGGGGTTATGCTTTAGAGACGGCCGCATTCACGTTAAATAGGGCACCATCAAAATCCGTTGAGACGACACCTTATGAACTGTGGTTTGGCAAGAAACCAAAGTTGTCGTTTCTTAAAGTTTGGGGCTGCGATGCTTATGTGAAAAAACTTCAAACAGATAAGCTCGAACCCAAATCGGAGAAATGTGTCTTCATAGGATACCCAAAGGAAATTATTGGGTACACCTTCTATCACATATTTGAAGGCAAAACTTTTGTTGCTAAATTTGGATCCTTTCTAGAGAAGGAGTTTCTCTCGAAAGAAGTGAGTCGGAGGAAAGTAGAACTTGATGAGGTAACTGTACCTGCTCCCTTATTGGAAAGTAGTTCATCACAGAAACCGGTTCCTGTGACGACTACACCAATTAGTGAGGAAGCTAATGATAATGATCATGAAACTTCACATCAAGTTACTACCGAACCTCGTAGGTCAACTAGAGTAAGATCCGCACCAGAGTGGTAGGGTAATCCTATTCTGGAAGTCATGTTACTTGACCATGGCGAACCTATGAACTATGAGGAAGCAATGATGAGCCCAGATTCCGCAAAATGGCTTGAGGCCATGAAATCTGAGATGGGATCCATGTATGATAACAAAGTATGGACTTTGGCTGACTTGCCCGATGATCAGCAAGCCATCGAGAATAAATGGATCTTCAAGAAGAAGACCGACGTTGATGGTAATGTTACTTGAAAGTGCGTTATGTCGACTAGAGGGGGGGGGGGTGAATAGGCGATTTTTATGAATTCTTCACTGAGGAATTTGCCGGTGAGGAAATTCCTAAGCGAAGAACTATTAGCAGTGGAATAAGTACTCAGAAGTAAACATAACAGAATACACACATGGTCATCATGATGAAATGAAGACTAGCACAGAGTACAAAAAGCGTAATCACAGGATAACACAAGATGAAGACAAACAGACTGAAGAAATTGAACTGAGGAAATTGAGAAAGTCTTCAGTCAAAGTCTTCAAACATAGATATGAACAAACACTCAACACAGTAATGAGGAAATGAAAGGGTTGAGGAAATAGAGCCAGTTAGGTTGGTGAAGACAATGATTTGGTAGACCAGTTCCAACTGCTGTCTTAGTTGTACGTCTGGTTGGAGCGGCTGAGTATTTAAACTCGAGGACACGCAGTCCCGGACACCCAGTCTCTGAGCACACAGCTCAGGACACCCAGTCCTCACCGTATTCTCCTTGAACTAAGATCACGCAGATCTCGTCCAATCACTCGTGGTAAGTCTTCAGGCGACTTCCAAACCTTCACAGACTTGGTCACTCGGCAATCCACAATTCCTCTTGGATGCTCTAGACCTTGACGCCTAACCGTCTGGAAGAAGCACAGTCTTCAAAGGTAACAAGCGTCGGATCCACGCAGGATCAATTTCTTCAGTGATGCTCAATCACTTTGGGTTTGGAGGTGTTTGGGTTTTTGGGATATTCCTCACTCAATGATTTTCGCTCAAAGTCCTCGGAGGATGGGTTGCTCTCAAATGACAAGTGTCAAGTTCTCTCGGAGCAGCCAACCAGCTAGTGGTTGTAGGGGGCGACTATTTATAGCCTAGGGAGCAGCCCGACATGATAAGACATAAATGCCCCTCAATGATATGACTGTTAGGTGGATAAGATATTTTGGGACAGCTGGCGCGCAGCACAACAACGGTCGGAAATTTGACTCTCAAATTCCTCAGGGCTATCATGTTCCTCACTGTGTAGGCAATCCGCACTGGCGAATTCCTAACTCCTCAGTCAGAGCAAATTCATCAGCGACCAGAAGAACTTCGTCTCTGTCACTGAAGAAAGTGACTGAACTGTATGAGACTTCCAAAGGCTTCACTCGAAGGGATTGGTAGGTGTAGGATTTTGAGTTGAGCATCACATGAAAATTTTTCCTTAGTATTTCCTCGACCCCCTTTAACAGTACGGTGTTTCCTATGACTCAAGAAAGAGAAAAACAAAACTATAAAAACGAAAGTCTTCACGGATACACCAATTTCTTCATTTTCAAAGTCTTCAGAATATCAAAGTCTTCAGTTGAAGAACTTCATTTTTAGGGGTCGACTTTCTCTGTAAATATCAAACTCCTCATAGACTTATAGACCTGTGTATACTCACAAACGCATTAGTCCCTTAACCTATAAGTCTTCAATACACCAAAATCACTAAGGGGCACTAGATGCACTTACAATCTCCCCCTTTTTGGTGATTGATGACAACATAGGTTAAGTTTTCAACGGGGATAAACATATGAAGTGTATACACTGATATTGAGGAATTTGATTACAAGATATAGTAGAACTCCCCCTGAAGATGTGCATAGTGAGGAATTTGCTTTTGAAGCAATGCACACTTGAAGAGTTAAATCATGGAGATCTCCCCATATATCTTGTAATTCATACACGCATTTGATATATAATATGAAGAATTTGAAATGCATGATGAAATATGGTGCCTGATGAGATTCAGCATGCGTGCAATGTCATTAACGAGGAATAAGCATGCAAAGCATAATGCAACAAAAGTATCAGCGCACCATCGGGTTTAAGATTACAACTCGATCCAAATAAAAGTTTCTGAAGAACGAGAGTTGTAACTTAAAAAATGCCCTTAATATAAACCCGCTTGAAGACTAACTCAGATTTCTCCCCCTTTGTCATCAAATGACCAAAAGGATTGAAACTGAGGACTAACGCCCCTGAAGAATATCAAGTTGATGATGGAGCGCTAGCGTTGTTGGGGTTGTTTGTTGTAGCAGGGCCTGCCGCAGTGTCGTCCAAATCTTCATACTCATCAGTCTCGCGTGATGAAGAATAGGAGCTGGCCACCAAGGAAGGAACTTTGACCTTCTTGAATTTCTTCGGTGGAGGTGCAGACCAATCAAATTCTTCCTTGAGACCCATTTTCTTCAGATCTGCAGCGCTGTAGACATGAGAGAGAACAGCCCAGGTACGGTTGAAGGTTTCATGGAGGTAGTATTGGTTTTTCTTCACTGCATTGTGTGTTGAGGTCATCTTGTGAAGAATTGAACCAAACTGACGCTTTACCCAGTTATGATTGCGATCAACCTTCTGATGAAGACTGAGGAGTAACTCACGATCAGTCATCACCCTGGGTGCTGTGGCTTGAGGATTTTGCTCGGCTGAGGTATTTGCGGCAGAGTCATGTGTGGCAGAATCGTCATTGGTAGAGTAAGATGCAGCCTTGCGAAATTGACCATCCAATGGACGAATGCCTTCATCGATAACAGCAGCGGCCTTGCCTTTATCATCAGCTGATGAAACTGTCCGTTTGAGGACTTCAATGGGAGGCAAGTAGCTACCGTGGTTCAGAGTGTCAGCTTTGTAATTCAGTGAAGATCTTGCCGTGATGAATCTCATAATCCAAGGAGCATAGGGCTTCAGCTCGAATGGTGACATAGCAATATTGGCCAGAGTCCTCATGAAGAAATCATGGAAGTTGACGGGAACGCCATGAATGATGTTGAAAAGCATATTCTTCATGATGCCAACGACTTCTTCATCATTTCAGTCGTGGCCTTTGATGGGACTCATTGTCTTCGTCAGAATTCGATAGACAGTCCGAGGCACATAGAGTAATTCCTTGACAAGGAATTTGGTTCGTGGGGCCTGCCTTGGCTTCAAAGGCTTCATCAGTACTTGCATATAGTGATCTGACAGTTCTGGTTCATTGTAGATGCAACGAGCACCATCAAGTGGAGGACTGAGAGGAAGGACACGAAGCAATTCAGTTGCTGGTGCCTTGTAGTGAGTGTTTTCAGACATCCAGTCCAACACCCATGAGTTCACGTCATCAGCGTCTCCGGTGATGTGCAAAGTTGCATAGAATTGAAGAATGAGTTCTTCATTCCAGTCACAGATATCAATGCAGAAATTTAGAAGTCCTGCATCATGAAGAACACTGAGGACTGGCTCAAAGCCGGGCAGAGATTCCATGTCCACATGAGGAATATGTGAATGATCGAAGACTTTGTCTTTGGCGAAAAGCACTAAGGAATAGAAATTGGCTTGGCTGGCAGTCCAGAAACGCCTCTTCCTTATGCGAGCAGAATCATATGGATTATAGTCTGTGAAGAATACGTGCTCGGCAAAGAAATCTTCAGCCTTGAAATTTTGTTTGCTTGAGAACGGATCCTTTGGCTTTGGCAGAGGGGTGTCAGTGAGTTGCATTACTACCTCAGGAATCGCGAGCTCAGGTTCTTCAGGCTGAGGAATTTCTTGTTCCTCAATAGGTGCAGTCTGAGGATCAACAACAGCAGGTTCATCAGCACTAGTGGCTGGAATTTCTTCATGGACAGATGTCGTGGGATGAGTTTCTCCAGAGCCCATTTGAACTGTTGGTGCAGGGGACTGAGGTATCTGTTGGAGTGGGGTGAAGAGTGGAGAATTTGGATGCTGACTTTCCCAAAAGTCATCGTTCATCACAGGTGTTGTGCAGCCAATATCCACATCTTCATCTTCAATTTCCTCAACACCAGCCTCTTCAGCTGTGAACTGAGGCATAGGTGAGGAAATGATTGGCATTGAAGGGATTGCGTCCACTTCAATTTCTTCATCAATCTGCTCTGACGAAGCAGCAGAATGATTTTCTTCATCAGATCCACTTGGGATCTTATAGTCTTCTCCAAAAGGAACAATGTCCTTTGATGGCATGGATGAAATCGGAACAACATCAATAGTATTTTCGAGTGAGCTGGTCATTGGCTTCATTTTCTTCGCAGCCGAAGAATTTGACGTAGCTGATGCCTTCCTTTTCTTCATTGCAGCTCGCTCTGCAGCCTTGGTCTTCTTCACATCGAATGCACATGGAAGAATTGGAGTTGGTGTAGGCGCAGATGGAGTTGAGGAATCTGGTTGATTTTCTTCAGGCGCAACTGATGCAGTTGCCCTGATCACTTCAGTTTCTTCAGGCGCACCACTAGTGGATGCCCTGGCAATTTCTTCAGCGGCTGGAATTTCTTCACCAGCCCTGGAACGAGCTTGTTCATCAGCAGGCTGAAAGTCATCAGCGGTGCTGGCATGTTCTTCAGCAGGCTGAGCAGAGTCTGCAGCCTGAAGATTTGCTTGTTGCGATGGGACTGCAACATTCGTGAATTTCTTCGTCAGATTGACGAATCTCACTTTAGCTCCCTGCCAATCAGCATAGTAAGCATCAAAGTCTTTGCTGAGGGCTTGAATTTCAGATTGAGCCTGGAGAAGTTCCTCAGGTGTCATTCTGACAACGTTTTTCTTCAGGAGCTTCTCCTTTCTGTATTAAGATTTCTTGATCTCTCTTGCCTTCTCAAACTTCCATTTCTCTTCAGTGATGAAATGGGACAACATATGATTCTGTCCAGGAGTTAGATGAAAATCAGGCATTTGTGTGTTCAGATCCTTGTGCCAGAGATCAATGTAATCGAGGATTTTCCTCGGATCCAACAGCAGTGGCACATATGTGCCTTTGGCTCTAGCGGCCTTCACCTGTCTGTCTCTGATGATTTTTGCAAGTTCTTCATCAGAAGCTTCATCATCAGAAGGCACATGGAATACAACCTGTTTCTTCTTTGGACTTGGCCGAGGACCTCGTCTAGCTGTTGCTTTGGTCTTCATCAGTGTCGGGCCAGATGATGAAATTGGTGCAGCTGAGGAACTTGCGGAAACACCAGATGCAATCGAGAAACCAGCAGTCCTTTGACATGTAGCCAGATGCACAGGAGCTGAGGACTTTGAAGGAGCTGTTGAGGACTTTGGTGGAGCTGTGGCAGTGTGAGGAATTTGCCGTGAGGGCATTTCTGAGGAACTTGGCCGTGAGGGCGCTGTTGGTGAAGCACTTGGCTTACGAGCAGGCTTCTTTGGCATGGATTTCCTTGGTTTGACCGAGGCCTCAGCAGCAGCAGCAGTGGCAGAATCCTCATTGAATTTCTTCACTGCCTCGTTGGCCTATCTTGCTAATTTTGCTTGGCGCTTAGCCCATTCTTCAGGAAAGTTCTCACCACGTTTGATGCTTATGGGGTCAGCTACTTGGCCAGGTGCCAATGGAGCTCTTGGGCATGGAGGATTGAGGGCGAATTTCTTCATGTACTTTGGAGTCACATATCTGTATTCCCTCCATTCCCTTACCCATCTCCGTTCAATCTTCTGAATGTGCACCTTGCGCTGATTTTTATTTTCTTTGCCAAATTTTGCTTCATCAGGTGTGCAATAGTCAGCATAAATTTCCTCAGGGATTTCAAACGCAGTCATAACCTCAGGTTTCTTTCCTCTTTTCTGCGGCTTCTTACCGTCTGCCATATTCTTCAGTTGAGGAATTTGAACAATCAAGTTCTTTGAAGAAGTATGCAGGTTTTCTTCGAGGAACGCTGCAAATGAGTTAAGTTGATGAGAACCTAGTGATTCAGCAGCAGACATGAGTACCTGTGAACAGAGTACAGGTGCGAGGAATTTGGAGAGGTCATATGCGTTCTCAGAAGGTTTTTCGAAAAGAACAAGTTTTGAGGAATTTGACCAGATGAGCCTTGAGGAATTTCACTAAGCGTTCTTTGTCTTAGGTTCCAGAGTTGTACAGATTGAAAATCCACACAATTGAGGAATCTTGAAGAAAAATGATGCTTAGAAAAACTAATCAAGAGCATATAACGTGTGAGGTGTTCATGTGTGTGAAGATTTGAAGAATAAACACCTTTGAAGATTTTCAGGAAGGCTTGAGAATCAAGGTGAGTAATAAAAGTAACTTTTAAGTACCCGAAGTGAAGAACACGACGAACTGAGAAGAATAGATGGGAAGTTCGTCAGGTTAGATCTTCCTTGCCCTAACTCGGCGGAGGAAGACAGCTACGGCGGCGGCGGAGTGAAGATTTCCGCGGTCGGCGCGAGTACGACGGCGACGAGGTCGAGGTAGCGGAGCTCTTCCTCACCGGCGATGATGGAGTAGCGGCGGCGCTAGGGTTTGAGGAGCTCGAGCGAGAGAGAGAACGGTCGAGCGGAGTAAATGAAGTGAGGAAAGGGAGAGGGGTATTTATAGACACGGTGAAAAAACTGTTCGCCCGAAGATTTAGGACGAACGTGCCCCTGCCCTTTCTCCTTCATGCGACAGGTGTCACCCACGTACTGTGTAGTGTAGATCGTGTATGATCGTGGGTGAATAGAATAATGCATCGTGGGATGCGGAACAGTTTGTGCGGCAAAACCGAAAATTTGGATAAGATTTGTTTTAAAGTTTCGTTTGCAATTTCTTCAGCTGACAAGGACACAGTGAAGATTTTGAACGAGTTTCAAATAGAACGCACATGAAGAATTTGTGAATAGATTGGGTTGAGTATAGCATAGAGGGGGAAGGGTCCGATCACATTCACTTAGCAGAAGAAGCAACTTGAAGAATTAGCTATAAGTGAATGCTGTAGAGGACATAAACTTATATATATTTATATAGCCAATGAAGAAAAACGAAGGAAACAGTGAGGATTTTGAAAAGTTGAAGAATTTGAAAAACTGAAGAATTTCAATACTGAGGAAAAACTCAAATTGAAGATTTTCAACTTTTTGTGGTGGCGTGACCCATCGTATAAGAATGATGATTTCTGACACCGCGTACAATTGTCGTAGGGTTCTGAGAATCAAATTCTTCACACTTAGAGTGTTATTCTTCATTGATTGAAGAAAAACGTTTCTTCATGTGTTGCACATCTAAGTCATCAATTTTGCATAAGTGTTAGGATGTGTGTCCTTTTCAAAGAACATTCGAAGACTCTAAGATATTTAGCTCACACCGCAACTTGCTAATCTCTTCTCATCCAAGGGCTTAGTGAAGATATCAGCTAGCTGTTCTTCAGTCTTCACGTGCTCGATGGAGATGTCGCCCTTCAACACATGATCACGAAGAAAATGATGACGAATCTGAATGTGCTTAGTCTTCGAGTGCTGAACTGGGTTGTGAGCATTATCTTCAGGGGTATTTGAGGTATTTGATCATTTTCCTCAGCACCATTGTCTTCAGCATTATCTTTTGGTGCATCAGCTCGACGTTCTTCACGTACTGGAATGAATTCTTCAGCAAATTCTTCAGTAGGAATGACATCCTCAGTTGCCTTGAACTTGATAGAATCCTCAGGTGCTGGTTCATCTAACACAGAAGGTAGGTGCTCTCTTTGCGGGCCATTAGTTTCATCGAACCGCACATCTACAGTTTCAACAACCTTGTGAAGAGCATTGTTGAAGACTTTGTAGGTGTGCGAGTCCTTTCCGTAACCAAGCATAAAACCTTCATGTGCTTTCGGTGCAAATTTAGAATTGTGGTGAGGATCTCTAATCCAACATTTAGCACCGAAGACTTTGAAATAACTCACATTGGGTTTCTTGTCAGTGAGGAGTTCATAGGCCGTCTTCTTGAAGAATTTGTGAAGATATACTCTGTTGATGATGTGGCACGCAGTATCAATTGCATCAATCCAAAAATGATGAGGCATTTTGTATTCATCAAGCATAGTGTGAGCCATCTCAACTAGAGTTTTGTTCTTGCGCTCCATGATGCCATTCTGCTGAGGAGTATAGGGAGCAAATAACTCATGAGTAATACCAAGTTCATCAAGATAGTCATCAAGACCGGAATTCTTGAACTCAGTTCCATTGTCACTCCTAATGTGCTTGATCTTCACACCAAAGTTGGTTGAAGCCCTCGAAGAGAATCGTTTGAAGACTTCCTGCACTTCATGTTTGTAAGTAACAATGTGTACCCATGTATATCGAGAGTAATCATCAACAATGACAAAACCATATAGAGATGCAGCATTAGTGACTGCTGAGTAATGATTAGGTCCAAAGAGGTCCATGTGAAGCAATTCGAATGGACGAGTAGTGGTCATGATAGTCTTCGCTGGATGCTTGGCCTTGGTCATTTTTCCAGCTTCACAGGCTCCGCATAAGTGATCCTTGAGGAATTTGACATTCTCAATGCCAATGACATGCTTCTTCTTCGCAAGCGTGTGCAAATTCCTCATGCCTGCGTGACCAAGTCGTCGATGCCATAGCCAGCCTTCTGAAGTTTTTGCAAGTAGACACACGGCTGGTTGTGGTCCTGTAGAGAAATCAACAATATACAAGTCTCCTCTCCTAAAGCCTTCGAAGACTTTGGAATTGTCAGCTTCCATAATCACAACACAGCGATACTTGCCAAAGACAACAACCATATCAAGATCACAAAGCATTGAGACTGACATGAGGTTGTATCCTAAGGACTCAACAAGCATGACTTTGTCCATGTGTTTATCCTTAGAGATCGCAACCTTACCAAGACCCAATACCTGACTTTTGCCTTTGTCAGCAAAGATGATGTGCTTCAGATGTGACGGTGATAAGGGAGCATCCATCAAAAGATTCTTGTCACCAGTCATGTGATTTGTGCATCCACTATCGAGGACCCACTCAGTTGTTTTGGGTTGATCATCCTTTGCACCTTTTGCCATGAAGCAATAGGTGGGAGCGTAGTCATCATTATCTTCATCAGGCTTGTCGGTGGGGTTAGTTTCTTCAGTGTTGAAGATGGACTTGCTAACGAAAGAAGTAGCGAAGGCCAGACTCGCCACACCGGATTCAGATTCTTCAGACTCCTCCTCTTCCTCATTTTCCTCAGATTCAGCTTCAGAGTCCATTTCCTTTCCAATGAATGCCCGAGCCTTCTTGGAGCTGCTCTTCTTGTGAGATGAAGACTTCGAGGATTTTGATTATGAAGATTTTGACGATTTCTTCTTCTTCTTCGCATCATCAGAACTGTAATCCTTGTATTTCTTCTTCTTCAATTCCTTTTCCCACTGAGGACAATCTTGAATATAATGACCAGGTTTCTTGCATTTGTGGCACAGCCTTCTCTTATAGTCACTTGATGAGGAATCACTGCTTCTTGAGGATTTTCCAAAGCGACCACGCCTTGAGAACTTCTGGAATTTCTTCACGAGCAGTGCTAGCTCCTGGCTCAATTCTTCAGGATCACCAAGGCTACTACCAGAATCCTCACATTCAAACTCAGACACAGCCTTGGCCTTCAAGGCACTTGGTTTGCCATAGCACGAACCATAGAGATCTCTCATTTCAGCAAGCTGGAACTCGTGAGTATTTAGCCTTTCGAGGATATCGGCAGGATCAAGAGACTTGTAGTCAGCCCGTTCGTGTATCATCAGACCCAGAGTATCAAATGAGGAATCAAGTGATCTCAACAGTTTCTTCACCACCTCATGGTCAGTGATATCAGTGGCACCGAGGGCTTGAAGCTCATTTGAGATGTCAGTGAGGCGATCAAAGGTTTGTTGGACATTCTCATTGTCGAGTCTTTTAAAGCGGTTGAAGAGATTCCGAAGAACATCAACTCGAGAGTCACGCTGAGTTGAGACTCCTTCATTCACTTTGGACAGCCTATCCCAGATAAGCTTAGCAGTTTCCAAAGCACTCACTCTTCCATACTGTCCTTTACTCAGATGGCCACATATGATATTCTTTGCTTGAGAATCGAGTTGCTTGAATCTCTTCACATCGGTAGCGTTCAGTGAGGGTGTGATAGAGGGAACACCATTTTCCACAACATACCAGAGATCGTTATCAATTGCCTCGAGATGCATTCGCATCTTGTTTTTCCAGTAGGGGTAGTCCGTCCCGTCAAAGGTAGGACACCCATCCGAGACCTTGATCATACCTGCGGTCGACATAACTGAAACTCCAGGCGGTTAAACCAAAATCACACAGAACAAGGGAGTACCTTGCTCTGATACCAATTGAAAGTGCGTTATGTCGACTAGAGGGGGGTGAATAGGCGATTTTTATGAATTCTTCACTGAGGAATTTGCCGGTAAGGAAATTCCTAAGCGAAGAACTATTAGCAGCGGAATAAGTACTCAGAAGTAAACATAACAGAATACACGCATGGTCATCATGATGAAATGAAGACTAGCACAGAGTACAGAAAGCGTAATCACAGGATAACACAAGATGAAGACAAACAGACTGAAGAAATTGAACTGAGGAAATTGAGAAAGTCTTCAGTCAAAGTCTTCAAACACAGATATGAACAAACACTCAACACAGTAATGAGGAAATGAAAGGGTTGAGGAAATAGAACCAGTTAGGTTGGTGAAGACAATGATTTGGTAGACCAGTTCCAACTGCTGTCTCAGTTGTACGTTTGGTTGGAGCGGCTGAGTATTTAAACTCGAGGACACGCAGTCCCGGACACCCAGTCTCTGAGCACGCAGCTCAGGACACCCAGTCCTCAGCATATTCTCCTTGAACTAAGATCACGCAGATCTCGTCCAATCACTCATGGTAAGTCTTCAGGCGACTTCCAAACCTTCACAGACTTGGTCACTCGGCAATCCACAATTCCTCTTGGATGCTCTAGACCTTGACGCCTAACCGTCTGGAAGAAGCACAGTCTTCAAAGGTAACAAGCGTCGGATCCACGCAGGATCAATTTCTTCAGTGATGCTCAATCACTTTGGGTTTGGAGGTGTTTGGGTTTTTGGGATTTTCCTCACTCGATGATTTTCGCTCAAAGTCCTCGGAGGATGGGTTGCTCTCAAATGACAAGTGTCAAGTTCTCTCGGAGCAGCCAACCAGCTAGTGGTTGTAGGGGGCGGCTATTTATAGCCTAGGGAGCAGCCCGTCATGATAAGACATAAATGCCCCTCAATGATATGACCGTTAGGTGGATAAGATATTTTGGGACAGCTGGCGCGCAGCACAACAACGGTCGGAAATTTGACTCTCAAATTCCTAAGGGCTATCATGTTCCTCACTGTGTAGGCAATCCGCACTGGCAAATTCCTAACTCCTCAGTCAGAGCAAATTCATCAGCGACCAGAAGAACTTCGTCTCTGTCACTGAAGAAAGTGACTGAACTGTATGAGATTTCCAAAGGCTTCACTCGAAGGGATTGGTAGGTGTAGGATTTTGAGTTGAGCATCACATGGAAATTTTTCCTTAGTATTTCCTCGACCCCCTTTAACAGTACGGTGTTTCCTATGACTCAAGAAAGAGAAAAACAAAACTATAAAAACGAAAGTCTTCACGGATACACCAATTTCTTCATTTTCAAAGTCTTCAGAAAGTCTTCAGAATATCAAAGTCTTCAGTTGAAGAACTTCATTTTTAGGGGTCAACTTTCTCTGTAAATATCAAACTCCTCATAGACTTATAGACCTGTGTATACTCACAAATGCATTAGTCCCTTAACCTATAAGTCTTCAATACACCAAAATCACTAAGGGGCACTAGATGCACTTACATTACTGCCTACAAAGCTCGACTTGTTGCGAAAGGTTTTCGACAAGTTCAAGGGGTTGACTATGATGAGACTTTCTCACCCATAGCGATGCCTAAGTCTGTCCGAATCATGTTAGCAATTGCTGCATTTTATGATTATGAAATATGACAAATGGATGTCAAAACTGCATTCCTGAATGGATTTCTAGAAGAAGAGTTCTATATGATGCAACCAGAAGGTTTTGTCGATACAAAAGGTGCTAACAAAGTGTGCAAGCTCCAGCGATCCATTTATGGACTGGTGCAAGCCTCTCGGAGTTGGAATAAATGCTTCGATAGTGTGATCAAAGCATATGGTTTTATACAGACTTTTGGAGAAGCCTGTATTTACAAGAAAGTTAGTGGGAGCTCTGTAGCATTTCTTATATTATATGTGGATGACATATTGTTGATTGGAAATGATATAGAATTTCTGGATAGCATAAAAGGATACTTGAATAAAAGTTTTTCAATGAAAAACCTCGGTGAAGCTGCTTATATATTGGGCATCAACATCTATAGAGATAGATCATGATGCTTAATTGGACTTTCACAAAGCACATACCTTGATAAAGTTTTGAAGAAGTTTAAAATGGATCGAGCAAAGAAAGGGTTCTTGCCTATATTACAAGGTGTGAAGTCGAGTCAGACTCAATACCCGACCACAGCAGAAGATAGAGAGAAAATGAAAGACGTTCCCTATGCTTCAGACATAGGCTCTATCATGTATGCAATGCTGTGTACCAGACCTGATGTATGCTTAGCAATAAGTTTAGCAGGGAGGTACCAAAGTAATCCAGGAGTGGATCACTAGATCGTGGTCAAGAATATCCTGAAATACCTGAAAAGGACTAAGGATATTTTTCTTGTTTATGGAGGTGACAAAGAGCTAGTCGTAAATGGTTACATCGATGCAAGCTTTGACACTGATCCGGACGATTCTAAATCTCAAATCCGATACGTGTTTATATTGAACAGTGGAGTTGTCAGTTGGTGCAGTTCTAAACAAAGTGTCGTGGCGGGATCTACATGTGAAGCAGAGTACATAGCTGCTTCAGAAGAGAGCAAATGAAGGAGTCTGGATGAAGGAGTTCATATCCGGTCTAGGTGTCATACCTAGTGCATCGGGTCCAATGAAAATCTTTTGTGACAATACTGGTGCAATTGCCTTGGCAAAGGAATCTAGATTTCACAAGAGAACCAAGCACATCAAGAGACGCTTCAATTCCATCCGGGACCAAGTCTAGGTGGGAGACATAGAGATTTGCAAGATACATACGGATCTGAATGTTGCAGACCCGTTGACTAAGCCTCTTCCACGAGCAAAACATGATCAGGACCAAGGCTTCATGGGTGTTAGAATCATTACTGTGTAATCTAGATTATTGACTCTAGTGCAAGTGGGAGACTGAAGGAAATATTCCCTATAGGCAATAATAAAGTTATTATTTATTTCCTTATATCATGATAAATGTTTATTATTCATGCTAGAATTGTATTAACCGGAAACATAATACATGTGTGAATACATAGACAAACATAGTGTCACTGGTATGCCTCTACTTGAATAGCTCGTTGATCAAAGATGGTTGTGTTTCCTAACCATAGACATGAGTTGTCATTTGATTAACGAGATCACATCATTAGGAGAATGATGTGATTGACTTGACCCATTCTGTCAGCTTAGCACTTGATCGCTTAGTATGTTGCTATTGCTTTCTTCATGACTTATACATGTTCCTACAACTATGAGATTATGCAACTCCCGTTTACCGAAGGAACACTTTGTGTGCTACCAAACGTCACACCGTAACTGGGTCATTATAAAGGAGCTCTATAGGTGTCTCCGAAGGTACATGTTGAGTTGGCGTATTTCGAGATTTGGATTTGTCACTCCAATTGTCGGAGAGGTATCTCTGGGCCCTCTCGGTAATGCACATCACTATAAGCCTTTCAAGCAATGTAGCTAAGGAGTTAGTTACGGAATGATGCATTACGTAACGAGTAAAGAGACTTGCCGGTAACGAGATTGAACTAGGTATTGAGATACCAACGATCGAATCTCGGGCAAGTAACATACTGATGACAAAGGGAACAACGTATGTTGTTATGCGGTTTAACCGATAAAGATCTTCGTAGAATATGTAGGAGTCAATATGAGCATCCAGGTTCCGCTATTGGTTATTGACTAGAGACGTGTCTCGGTCATGTCTACATAGTTCTCGAACCCGTAGGGTCCGCACGCTTAAAGTTAGATGACTATTATATTATGAGTTTATATGTTTTGATGTACCGAAGGTAGTTCAGAGTCCCGGATTTGATCACGGACATGACGAGGAGTCTCGAAATGGTTGAGACGTAAAGATCAATATATTGGATGACTATGTTCGGACATCGGAATAGTTTCGGGTGGTTTCGGGCATATACCGGAGTACCGGGGGGTTACCGGAACCCCTCGGGGGGTTAATGGGCCTCATGGGCCCTAAGTGGAGAAGAGGAGGGGCGGCTAGGGCAGGCCGAACGCCCCCTCCCACTAGTCCGAATAGGACAAGGAGGGGGGCGGCGCCCCCCCTTTCCTTCCTCTCCTCTCTCCCTTCCTTCCCCCTCCTACTCCAACTAGGAAAGGAGGGAGTCCTATTCCCGGTGGGAGTAGGACTCCTCCCTGGCGCGCCTCCTCCTGGCTGGCCGCCCCCTCCCCCTTGATCCTTTATATACGGGGTAGGGGGGAACCTCTAGAAACAACAATTGATCCTTGAGATCTATTAGCCGTGTGCGGTGCCCCCCTCCACCATATTCCACCTCGATAATATCGTCACAGTGCTTAAGCGAAGCCCTGCATCGGTAGAACATCATCATTGTCACCACGCTGTCGTGCTGACGAAACTCTCCCTCGAAGCTCGACTGGATCGGAGTTCGTGGGACGTCATCGAGCTGAACGTGTGCTGAACTCGGAGGTGCCGCACGTTTGGTACTTGATCGGTCGGATCGTGAAGACATACGACTACATCAACTGCGTTGTGCTAACGCTTCCGCTTACGATCTACGAGGGTACGTGGACACACTCTCCCCTCTGGTTGCTATGCATCACCATGATCTTGCATGTGCGTAGGAATTTTTTTGAAATTACTATGTTCCCAACAATGCCTACATTATATTGATGAATTGGAGCTAGTTCTGTGTCACCCTAGGTTATGACTGCTACATGATGAATATCATCCAACACAATTATCATTGCCGATCCATTGCCTACGAGCTCTTCACATATTGATCTTTGCTAAGTTACTTTGTCGTTGCTGCTGCTACAATCACTACAAAATTGCTACTGTTACTTTTGGCACCGTTACTTCCATATTACTTTGCTACTAAATACTTTGCTCTAGATATGAAGTCCTTCAGGTTTGGTTGAATTGACAACTCAGCTGCTAATACTTGATAATATTCTTTGGCTCCCCTTGTCTTGAATCAATAAATTTGGGTTGAATACCCTCGAAAACTTTTGTGATCCCCTATACGTATGGGTTATCAAGATTGTCCTCTTCATCGACCACAGCCCTGGATCGAGGCCGGGAAGCACCCATGACGCAACCCGCGCTATTACCCTCCGTCGGCGTCCTCCTCGGTGATACATCTCCAACGTATCTATAATTTTTTATTGTTCCATGCTATTATATTATCTGTTTTGGATGTTTTATATGTATTAATATGCTATTTTATATTATTTTTGGGACCGGCCTGTCGGCGTTCTGGGAACGAGGGTACCCAGACTTGCCTGCCTGCGGCATGCGGCGTGGCTCAAGGAGTTGCCCAGTAAGGCCCATCTTCGTCAACACATGCTCAAGACCCTCGCGAGGGGCCAAGCCTCGCGGGGCGGACGACAGGAAGCTTCCTCAGGCACAACCTCGTCAGGCTGGCTCGCGAGGAGGCAGAGAGATCAAGGCGGGGTACCTCACGAGGTGCCCGTGATGCAAGCCATGATGATCGAAGCCAAGCGGGCGCCAGGCGGGCACCGACCTGTGTAGAGTCCTTGTTTCCTCTTTGGTGCAAAGGGGGCAAGCGCAGGCAAGGGTATCAAGCAAAGGCAACCATTTCGGTGCAACAAGAACAAGACCAGCAGAACGGCAGGATGGAGGTCATCGTGGAGCCCAAGCCGGCGTCATCGTTAGAGTCTTTGGCAGGCGAGGACCAACTTTAGTCAGGATAAGTGTACTAGATGTTCCCCTTCAAAATGGCCAATTGTTGGCGCCCTTCCCGCTCAATATTTGGGAAGAGGACCAGGGCCTCGCTCTATAAATAGGGCTAGCCACCACAGTAGAAAGGGATCCGGATTCAATCCTTCCAAAGAGGCATCACCTCCACAAGAACTCCTCCCCTCGCGAGGCAGTTCTTCGTTTGTATTGTTCATCATCAGCCCCTGAGGCAATCCACCACACCACAAACTAGAGTAGGGTATTACACCACAATGGTGGCCCGAACTAGTATAAACCCCGTGTCCCTTGTGTTGTTATTCGTGTAGTTTAGATCTTTTGCGAGGCGACGAGACGTGAGTAGGTAGGAGATGTGATCTCTCTGCGCACCCCAGAGTTCGAACCTTGAGGGTCTGCCGGAACCCGAAATCTGACATTTGGCACGCCAGGTAGGTGTGCGCCGGAATCTGGCATCCGCCGCCTTGTGTTTCGCCGTCCATCGCATCCCTGTCGGACGCTCGTCGAGCCCGCGCCGAGTGCCGGGCTGCTCCCGCCACCCGCATCGCCCAAACGGCACCCGTCGGCAGAGGCCCCCGCCGTTCCCCGTCGCCTGCCGTCAACGCCGCCACCGGCCCGATGGGGAACAAGCAGTAGGCGTCGTCCTTGCATCCTTCGGTGCGGCGGGAAGGCCGCACCGCCACCCCGTCGCTGACTCCTGCCGGTTCATCGTCCCACGCCCGTCGCGCTCCTGCAGACGCGGGCGAGAGCTCCTGCACTACCGTCCCATCAATGACCTCTACGACGAGTGGCTCGCACGCATCACCGAGCTCGTCAGTGCCGCTGGGGGCTCCCCCGCACCATCCCTCTCGCTGCACTGCGCCCCGCCCTACGCGGGCAACGAAGCTCCGGGGGCGCCTCAACCGCCTCCCCCACTACAAAAAACACTTCCGTGATGATACGTGTTTGTCACAGTAGGTCGCATTTTTTGTCATGCATGTACATCCATGACAAATTTATGAGAATCAAGATAGTCATACGTGTGCTGTCGTAGAAGTGTTCCATGAAATTACCAAAATTATCATCACTGAAGTGTCCACTTCCATGACGATAAATCGCGCGTCACAGAAGTGCTTTCGTCAAGGGTGACCGACACGTGGCATCCACCGTAACGGAACGCGTTAAGCTATCGGGTCGGATTTTGGATCCGATAACCCGTTAACAGCCCCGACCAATGGGAAATTTCCATGTGTAAAATTCTGATTGGCCGAAGGGAACACCTGTCAGCTCCGCGTTGGCACATGTGTCACTCATCCAACGGTCCAAATGGGCCTATGATATGTTGACACGTGGACCGGTGCAAAAGTGGCCCACAAAGTTTAAATGGGCCGGCCCAACCGAAGGCCTATAAGATTTAGCGGACCATAATGGGCCGGCCCAGCTAAAAGCCCACAAAATTTAGCGGACCATAATGGGCCGGCCCAGCTAAAGGCCGACAAGATTTGCGGACCACAATGGGCCGGCCCAGCTAAAGGCCCACAAGATTCTGCAGACCATAATGGGCTGGCCCAGCTAAAGGCCCAACATTCTTTGTCAAATCGGCCCGTCAACGGCCTGGTCTAAACTTGTCATCAATGCGGCCCATGGTCACTTCTGGCCCGTTAACAGTCCGCTAAGTAATTGGGACGAATTACGGCCCGGTGTATTTCCGGCCTGTTAAAGGTCAGGCTTCATTTGGGCCCATTTACAGGCCATCAAAACTTTTGGCCCATAAACGATCATGAAGGATTTGGGTCAAATTCGGCCATGTCTGTCATTCGGCCTGTTAGAGGTCCACTATAGATTTGGGCCACTTTCGGCCTGTTGTCATTTTTGGCCTATTAACGACGGACGCAAACCATGGGCCATATGTGGCCCAACGTCATATCGGTCCCATTAACGGCCCATATAAAAATGACGATAATCTAGCCTGACCGAAGTTTCGGCCTGTTAAAGGCCTGTGTATTAGGTCAGCGCATTTACGGCCCGTCCGAATTTCGGCCTATCAAATATCCGCATCGTAAATGGGCCACCATTTTGGCCTGCTAAGTCCAGTGGGTTATTTGGCACAATTAGGGCCCAATCTCACTTTCGGTCTATTAAAGGCCCATGTTTTTTATGGGCTCGAGATATTTACACCTGTAAAGGGCCTATTTTTTACTGAGGATCCAAATTATGTTTAGGCCTGTTAAAGGCCCACTATGGGCACAGGCCTACCAGAAAAATTTGAAAGCTTATGCTAATTTAAGCCCAGATATTTTTAGTGGGCTACATGCCAATTTCGTCCCGTAATCGTTTTTAGCCCAATTGGAATGGGCCCGATGAATGTTGGCATGTTGGGCTCCTACGAAGCTTTCGGCCGAATACATTACTAAGATAAACCTACACTATACAAAAATAGTGTCGTAATTACTGCAGCCTGTGGCAACATCATAAATGTTGTATCACAACAAAATAAATTCCAATCATACAACAAAAGGCCTGTTGGCATAAAGTTTACAGTCCTTCCAGATAAAAGCACCATCAGATGTATAGAAGCACAGATCATTTGACCTGAGTGCTAATGTTTCAGGCTGTAGAATCTGATGGAGCAGCACGATCTCCACCTTTTTTCTGCCATTGCTCTTCAACAACGAAGCGAATGTCTGATAGTCTGGTTTCAAAACCATTCATATCTTGACAAATTTCTCAACCACTATTCTTGTTTCTGAAACAACGTCCATTAGGGATTGGACTTGTGTCTGGAGCACAGATATATTACTCAGTCTAGTAGGAAGATTTTGTTCAGTAGGCGATTTGGACGAGGTTATCTTGACAACCAACCTAGAATTACGCAGGAAGTTGCTTTTTGCACTGTTAGTGGAGAGATATTGACCCACTGCAGCAAGAGGTGACATTGTGCCTGTTGTAGCCTCGTCACCTTCAGGTGGTTGTGGCTGTTCAATCATTTGTTCCATAGCTTCCTGAAAGTTTGAACTTGTAGATTAGTGTACCAGATAAGTTACTAATGAGACAAAAACAAACAAAGTAGGTTAAACGTTTATACATAACTTATTTTGGTGAACTACTATAATACATTAGCATGTATTGTAGTGCCAACTACATAATAAAATCACTTTCGGAACATATGTCCATGTAGCATGCCTACTATATTGTCTATTTCCTCACATTCGTTGACATCTAAGGATAAAGAGACAAGGTTTAAAGTAGGATGAACATAGTATGACATCATTCATATCATGGGCAAACAGATATAAAACAAACAGACTATTTTATCATTGTGTGCGCACGTGAACATAACAAATGGATTACAGATCAAGACCAAAAGAATATCCTTCATCTCTTTTAAACCATGTAAGGTGAAATGATACGTTAAGACAACTATGTATAAAAGTGAACAGAGTAACTGACATTGGCTGGAAACCAAGTAGTTAAATGAACACATCACAGTACCAATCAGTTCAAGGCAGGAGGAGTAAGGACTTACAACAGCGGCTTGAGCTGGTGTGCTCATGCCCTTCATCTTGCTGGTGTGGCAATGCTTGAAGATTTGCACTGCATTCGGTTCAGGTTCTTTTTGGTCCGCACGGGCTTTCCTCTGTATTTGGAACAAGTCAATATAGATACGATAAAATGGCACAAAAAAAGAAGGAAGTAGCAGCTACTTACAAGAGCCTCGCAGTGTGCAATATAGCTACGAGATCCTGTTGTCTGTTGGAATTTCACTTTAGAACGGTTGGTTTTGTTCTTCAAACAGTTAGCCTAGAAGAAGATACACTTGTAAGACACATACATAAATACAAGTTCAATATGTGGTCTGATCAAATACATATAGCCTACCTGATACTTTGGATCAGACCAGTGTTTAACGAGGGCTGTCGAGTCTTCATCTGTAATATATTCCACTGGAGATGTTTGGGCGATTTCATTATTAGCCTTGCCTTCAAAGTGAGATTTTCTAAGGTGGTACCGATACTGTCGCAGAGCAGACTGAAAAACATGAGTGCATGCTTGTTTAGTTGCATCATCTTTCGGATCCAACTTGAACCTCATCTGTTGAAAAAAGAATGTGAGTCTTATTAGGAGGAAGCTAGAAAGTATGGGATAGAGCAAGACAATATTACTAATTGCGATGAATAACATCACTTACGGATAAATGGTCAAGGAAGGTGTTAAACTGGGTATTGTCTTTCTCATTCCTGTACTGGATCCACGTTGGGAGGATACGCACATGACACATAACGGCAACGGCTGCCTCTGATACTAACTTGACTGACTCTGTAGCATCACGTGGCCTTTTTAAACCTGCCTCAAAATGGATCTCCATTCTTCCTCCTTTAGATTTTGTTAATCTGTCAAGCATTATCCCTTATGTCTGTTTCCGCTTGCGTCGTGGTGCTAGTTCAACAACGAATATGGAAAGTGTTAGTGTACATCAAACTGTGAGAGTACATATAAAGGAGCATGCAACTGCAACTTGACTCGGTCAGGTACCGCCTTGGTGTTGATGGTCATGAGGTTCATCTGATCTTGCCAAGTCCTGTTGTGTCAGCAGTGCTTCGGAAGTAGTGTTAGGTGTGAAGGCAGCTTGGGAACTGGCTAGTTCCGGAGCAAACGAACGAGTAACTGGTTGTGATGCTGGTACAGTTGAAGCGGATGCTGCAGCTGGTGGAGCAGGTGATACTGTGTTTGTAGATTTAGCCGGTGGACTTGGACCTTCTACTGCACTATAAGTACCAGCAGAATCTCGACGGCAGAACCTTTTCCGTTTCACCTGACGAGTAACAACACTCCCTACTATATTATTTTCCTTGATCTTTTTTGACTTTGCCATGTCAAGCTGTACCCATAACACAAAAGAATAAAATCACTCTTCAGAACTCATTGATGCATGATACAGACAAGCAATACTTTGATGTAAGAAAACCGTATGAGGATGGAATATGTAAGAAAAACAGGACGGCATGACATATTCACAGCTATGATGTGCAAACTAAGTAGAAGGATTTTCAAGAAAATAGAAGTAATGCAAGCTAGACACCATATGAAAGATGCAACCAATATTACTCTGCCAAGTTAAAAGTGTCTTATCATAAGTGGCAATTCGAAAAATTAGAAGCATTACAACGTAGAAATCAATGCAAGATGCAACCACTATCAAACTGCCATGTTAAAAGCGTCCAATCATGAGTTACTGATGCGGGATACACAACAGTAGTACTTTGATGTAAGAACATGGTATGATAGATAGATGCAGTGTATTCTAGACACAGAAAGCCATGTCATATGCACGTGTATAACGTATAAACTCAGCAGGTGCAATTTAATCAAAATAGAAGAAATACAGGCTAGACAACATATGCAACATGAAACCAATTATCACACTGTCAACTTAGAGCAAGTACCTGCGATGGTGGAGTGCGGGAGATGAACTCATCATGTAGACTTGGGACTTCAACTTCATTAGTAGTAGCAGTGGCAAATCTAGAGAGTCTCTGTTTGCCTCGGTGCGGAGTACCACCAACATCCCCTAACTTACTATTTTCCTTCCTATTTTCTGATATTGCCTTATGAAGTCAAAACCACAAGAAGATGAATAAAATTAGCTCTGCATAACTGGTTGATGCATGATACAGATGAACACTACTTTGATGTAAGGCAAGCGCAGGATAGGAGGATGGAATATATACAAAAAAGACAACATTTCATATTCACACGTACGATAGGAGGATGGAATATGTATGAAAAAACAGTAAGCGGAAGGCATTTCAACAAAATTAGAAGAAATGAAGCTAGGCACCATATGAACATGCAACCAATATCACTCTATCAGGTAAAAAGTGTCTCGTCGTAAGTGCCATTTCAAGAAATTAGAAGCAGTACAAGCTAGAAGACAATGCAAGACGCAACCTACATCACAGTCCCAAGTTAAATGTGTCTTATGGGTAAGTGATCGTTGCAGGTATAAGTTGTAAGCTACGCAGATGCAATTCTACATAATCAGAAGCAATACAAACTAGACATCATACGGAAAACACAACCACGTATAACAGTTCCAAGTAAGAGCAAGCACCTACAATGGTGGAGTAGGGGAGATGTGCTCATCATGTACACGTATGTTCTAGAAACAGTCACAGGCATTATGTGTAAAGTAAGCAGATGCAATTCAAGTTAGAAGCAATACAAGCTTGACATCATATGCAACATGCAACCACATATAATAGTGTCAAGTTAGAGCAAGCACCTGTGATGGTGGAGTAGGGGAGATGTGCTCATCATCTACACAGCTACGTTGACTGTCCAGACTTGTGTTGTCTTGCGAATCTTGTTGGGAGGATGGCGGAGTAGAATCTTTAGAGACCCCCTGTTTGAGTTGCTCCGAAGGACCACCATCATCCACTCCCGGACTAATTTCCTTCAGCTGTAATGATTTTGCATTATGAAGTCAAACCGATAATAAAAAGGAATAAAATTCGCTCTTCAGGACTCATTCATGCATGATACTGATGAACACTACTCGGATGAAAGGCAAACAGATGATGCGAGGATGGAATATGTACGAAAAAATGGACGGCTTGACATATTCACACCTATGATGTGGTAACTAAGCAGAAGGCACTTCAACAAATTAGAAACACTACAAGACACCATATGGAAGGTGCAATCAATATCACTCTGCCAAGTTAAAACTGTCTCGTCATAGGTGGCGTTCATCAAACTAGAAGCAATACATGCTAGAAATCATATTCAAGATGCAAACCAATATCACACTGCCAACTTAAAGGTGTCCCATCATATGTGACTGATGCAGGATACACAAGAAGAGTAGTTTCATGTAAGAACATGGTGTGATAGACAGATATAGTATGTACCAAAAACAGGAAAGCGTGTCATATTCACATGTATCATGTGTAAGCTAAGCAGATGCAGTTTACACTAATTAGGAGCAATACGAGCTAGACACCATATGCAACATGCAACCAGATATCACACTGCCAAGTTAGAGCAAGCACCTTGGATGGTGGAGTAGGGGAGTGGAGACTTGGACCATGTAATGCACTATCAGTACAAGGAGAATCAGTACAGATGCTCCGTTTATGTTGCTACAGAGGACCACCATCATCGCCTTCCTTACTCTTTTCCTTCCTCCTTCTTGATTTTGCCTTGTCAAGTCAAACCCACAAGAAAAAGGAATAAAATTTGCTCTTCATAACTTATTGATGCATGATACTGACGAACACTACTTTCATGTAAGGCAGCCGCATGATAGGAGGATGGAATATGTATGAAAAATAGGATGGTGTGACATATTGACATGTATGATGTATAAAGTGTAAACTAAGCACAAGGTGCTTGAACTTGTTAGAATCGATGCAAGATAGAAACCATATGAAAGATGAAACCTATATCACTCTGCCAAATTAAGAGGGTGCCCTAACAAATGTATTTGACCAAATTAGAAGCAATACATGGCAACAGGCTAGAAATAATATGCAATATGCAACGAATAAAGGTGACTCATTGTAAGTGATTGATGCAGGATACAGAAGAGAGGTAGTTTCATGTAAGAACAAGATTAACACATAGATGTAGTGTGTACCAAAAATAGGAAGGCATGTCATATTCACAGGTATAGTGCGTAAACTAAGCAGATGCAATTTACCCTAATTAGAAGCATTACAAGCTAGACACCATATGCAACATGCAACCACATATCACACTGCGAAGTTGGAGCAAGCACCTGTGATGGTGGTGTAGGGGAAGTGATGTCTTTAGGTACAGAGCAATGTTCAATATCTTCATTTAGGCTTGCTGTTTCTTGAGAATCATGTGGAGAGGATGAAATTGCATTCTTTATAAGAGTATTGCATCTCATATTAACCCACGCGCGTGACTGTCTCATCATAAGCGATAGACGCAGGATACACAAGAACAATAGTTTGATGTAAGAACATGGTGTGATAGGCAGATGAAGTATGTACCAAAAACAGGAAGGCGTGTCATATTCAGATGTATAATGTGTAAGCTAAGGAGATGTAATTTAACAAATTAGGAGCATTGATGAGGGATACACAAGAAAAGTAGTTTGATGTAAGAACATGGTTAATAGAAAGATGTAGTATGTACCAAAAACAGGAAGGCATGTCATATTCACAGGTATAATGTGTTAACTAAGCAGATGAAATTTACCCTAATTAGAAGCATTACAAGGTAGACACCATATGCAACATGCAACCACATATCACACTGCCAAGTAAGAGCAAGCACCTATGATGGTGGTGTGGGGGAATTGCGGTGATCAACTAGAGAGCTACATTGACTATCTTCATTTAGCCTTGCTGTTTCTTGAGAATCATGTGGGGAGGATGACACTGCACTCTTTAAACGAGTAGGGCATCTCATAGTAACCCACCCGGTTGACTGTCTCATCATAAGTGATTGACGAGGGATACAAAAGAGCATTAGTTTGATGTACGGACATGGTTAATAGACATATGTAGTATGTATCAAAAACAGGAAGGCATGTCATTATCAAAGGTATAATGTGTAAAGTAAGCAGAGGCAATTTAACCAAATTGGAAGAAATACAAGCTAGACACCATATGCAGCATGCAACCACATTTGACAGCGCGAAGTTAAAGCAAGCACCTGGGATGGTTGTGTGTGGCAATTGAGATCATCAACTGCTGACACTGCACCCATTAGAGCGCTGAAACACTTAGTGCTTATCTTCGAATTACACTGGAGCGACTTCTGTCTTTTCTTTTATGCATTCATCAACACTGCGTCAGAGTCTGAAATACCCATGCATAAAAAAACAATAGTGTGAGTATGGGTGAAGTGTGTGCACAATTAGTACAGTGTAAAGGTAGCAGATAGCAGGTCGCTGAGAAATAAATGACGGGAGACATATGATAGCTCTACAACATGCATGGCACACTCAATTACTACAGGATTCTATGAAAATAACAGTCGACTGAAAGCAAATAGGTTAGTCCATTTTTTCTGCACCGTCCGATGTACAAAGAACGGGCAGATCGCCTTCATCTACCTGCAGCCAGTCAGTGTTGACGATCTTCCTCGAAACGCCGGCGACCACCGGCCCAGTATTCCTCCCCTGCCTGCGCCCTCCCCTCGACCTCACCGCACCACCGTGCTTGGCACCGCCCCCCCGGCCATCCATTCAAGCCCCGCCGACCTCCAGATCGGGCGCAAGCAGCTCCTGCGCCCCACACCCCTATGATAGACACCGACGCGCCATTTCCCTGGGGAACAGGTGGACTAGGTGATCCGCGCGCCTAAGAGGGTGCTGCTTCTTTTAATTGCGGTTTGACTGACCCTGAATTGAAATCCAGGCAGGCTACTGACCTCTAGCAAAGGTGAAATAGTAAAAGGGAGGAAACCTTGTGCATTTAGTATCACAAATAAGATGCAGTAAGAAGCGCTCAACTAGTTTCTTTCGTGGGATGAATACGGTGTGAGCGAAGACATAAGATTTGCACGAATAAGGGAAGAGAAGTACCTCTTTCTACTGGCAGTGCTGTGTCCTCCTGTTTTTCCGACGATCTTGTTGTTCGCCGGAAACCAGAAGTTGTGGAGGACGGTGCAGCCTTGGATGAACCCATGGCCAAGTTGTTGAGTGTGGTGCGATGGCCGTTTGTCGGTGGCGGGGAAGCAGATCCGAGGCGGCGAACGACGGCGTAGCGGGAACAGCTCCGGTGCGGTGGACGGTTGCGACAGTGGAGCCGCAGCAGTGAGGCGCAGGATGGCATGGTCGGAGTGGTTCTGGTACGGCGCACGTCGGCGTCGGCGTCGTGGAGGCAGCTCTGCCTCGGCTTCAGCTGCTAAGTCCTTGAGGGTGTTGCGGTTGCGGTTTCGTTGGACGATGACGTTGGGGTACCGGCTCCGGCATGATGGAGGAGGGCGGCGGTGGATTGGCCGCTATGGGGTGGTGGACGGAGGAGGCTGAGGTTTCGCGGCTGGTGGAGAGGGCGTTTTCGTGCCCACGGAGTATGAATGGGGAAACGGAGGGAGGCGGGGAACTACGGGGGAACAATGTTTCGGTTTGAGACGTGCTTGTTTGAAATTTGGGGAAAGTTACAAACTTTGCCCCCATCTAAAATTTCGGACATATTGCGGGTTGGGGGTAGGACAGTCATGTCAGGTGTCCCATATGTGGGCGGGATAGATTTCGGCCGAGCGCATGGGTGTTTAGGCGCCCACGGCGTATGAATGCTTCTCGAAGGCAGTTGAGACTGGCGTCTTGGTGAAGTTACAAACCTACCCCGGTTTAGACCTTTGGACATCGGGCCGATAGGCTACACAGGACAGAGTCAGGACAGTAATTTCCTACCACCAAAATATTAGTCTCGCGCGGTTTCGGGTGACCAGAGGCCTATTTGGCGCTTCGTTCAATATTTGGGAGCAGAAGCATTAACGTTTTCGGTTCTCTTGAATTGAACTTTCAGGATTTGTCAAACTTCACAAATCTTTACTCTTAAAATCCTAAAGCTACGATTATTTTGGAATGGAGGGGGTACATTTTAATATACATTGTACACGAGTATATATTAAAAAATATGCAACTTACCTCAGTTCATGCATGGTTCCAGGTATAATCTCCTTGGTTGCAAAAAAAAGTTAGATATGCGTACGAATATATATAGCATGTTCAAACTCACAACAAAGATTGATGCCCCCTTTTACATCTGATTTACAAATGCCATTATCTCGGGTTCAAATAGATGAATGCACTTCCTATGAATTCGAATCTTTGAAACCCCCTTTATGTTGAATTCGACGTGTATTTTATTTTGTAGCTAGCAATTTGGAATGTATCCATGCAAGTGACAAATGTATAAAGTGCTTCACACTAACAACATGGGGTGCACTAATTAATGTTTATATATGAATTGCAAAAGCATCCATTGCCTGTATTTCAAACCACTCTCACTCTATGAATCGATAATATTAAATAAACACATGCACATGCTAGAATTCAATAGAGTATGGGTGTCTGATAGACCGATTTTCGTCCATACGCAAATTTGCAAAATTCATGATCTCATCCAAATATAATAATGCCATTTATATTTTAATTTAATGCGTAGAACCGCCTTTTACACGTAGATGCACTATGCCTTGCCCCGTTCTCACAAACACGTTATATATCTCTCTATCTAATGCATAAGTGCACACACTTTATATGCATCGGCATTTCTCTTTCACACATGCTCACAATCTCTCTTAGGGTGTCGGGGTGTCTCACACACATGCTCTCTCTGTTTCTCTCTCTCTCTCTTTCTGACTACTATGTACCACTCTTTTCACTAATCTCAGTTGGAAAACACTATTTCTCTCACATGCATATATACACATGCACGTTCTCTACTAGCCCTCTATACGCACATATATGTGCCTACGTGTCTCCCGCACGCACATTATCTTTAGGCCTCTCTCGCACACATTGCCCCCCCGACACACCTCTCTAATAGTAGTTGGCAGATATGATTTCATCATATCATTTGGTAGGATATCCCTGGCTGTTAGGTTGGATGGTAATACGAGGCAAAGTTTTACCCTAGTTCGGATCGGACCCTTGCAGTTGAAGAAAGAGCCTACTCCTGGTACTGTATATTAGTGATAGGGGTGTGTACAAAGTACACGTGAATACCAGGCATTGTGCGTGTGTGTATACTATCGACGAACTAGCCCCCAAGCTTGTATAACATACTAAGGGCCTAGGGTTACAAATCATATATAGTCGGCTTATCACCAGTGGGGATAGAGTCCTCCGCGACTCTGGTAGCTTCGTGTTGTACGCCGAGTCCTCCACATGGGTCTCCGTATAACACGTCTCGGTCCAACCTATATGTGGCGCAGGATGGAACCGACCCATGAGTCTTCATGTTTACCCACCACAACTAGAAATGATGTGCCCGCCACACCACACACGCAATCGGCCACTAAGAAAATAAGCATATACAATAGTACAATGGTATCTAGCTCAGGACACGTCTCCATATTTTGTTGATGACACTGACGGATTTTGCATTTGATGCGTGCTCCGTATTTTGTTGACGACACTTACGGTCATTGTATTTGAAGCGAAAGCACGATATGGTCACTAGACTTCAGAATAAGCTCATCACGGTCACCACATACATTTTGTCGTGCTAACCAACATGTGGTTGGATGGTTAGAGGACAGTGGTTTCTCAAGCCCACCAAGGTTAAAGTCCCGGTGCTCGCATTTATCTTGTGTTAATTTCAGTATTTTCTGGTGATGTACGTTCAGTGGGAGGAGACGTTCCACTCGACTACGAGGCACCTATGGTGACTTCGTAAAATCTCAAGATCATATATGCTGGCCCACTCTCTCGAAGGTGCTCATAGGGGTAGGGATCGCGTTTGTGCGCCTATAGCGGTGAGTGCTTGCGCGTATATATGAGCCCTTGCGTCTGTACCGTGTTAAACAAATACATGTCATGATTATACTGTCACTGGCTCACCCGTACAACTCCGTATTTTGTTGATGACACAATCAATTGACCAGTCAAATGGCACAACTAGTGTTACACCATCGGGGCGCGTAACCGTGGGGCCCACCTGTCAGCCCATATATGAAAGAAAGAAATGGTAGTTTGAGTCTGTACTGTGTTAATAAAATAGGAGTACATTTTAGGGTGATCATACGATCATTGGCTCACCATACAGCTCCATAATTTGTTGATAACACGATCAATTGACTAGTCAAACTGTCCACATTCAGCAGCGCACCTTACCATAGGGCCCACCCGTCAATGCGTATATGAAGGACATAAATGGTATTAAACTAGTGGTCGGCAGGTATTCGAAGTCGTGAGACCTCTGGTTGGCAGTCACCGGTGGATGGGGGGCGTTCATTGGGCGATGGGGTGGGG